>NC_040040.1:29628639-29695378 GCF_003713205.1 Coffea eugenioides | reverse complement strand
TGCCACTCGGGCATGCCACGCTTTAGGAAAATATTCAAACCTTCTTCTTCAAGAATGGTGAAGGGATGTTCGTGCATCACAATCCAATGTGCAGCGGCTTCTCTCATTTTCTCCATGTCAAATTTTTCGGTATGCAAAGGTGGTATAGTAGGAAATGCATCATCAGCCGGCTGAAAGTTCAGTTTCGTTTGTTGTGCAGCTTGTCTTAAACTTGCTTTTCTAGATGGACATGAGTTTCGGTGCCGCCACAAGCTAGTTGTTTGCTTTGATTTACCCCTCGATAGCTTTTTATTGCAGTAACGGCAAATGGCATAGTAATTGCCATTTTCTTCAAATTCGTTGAAGTCCTCCCAAGCTTCAGAAGTTTTATTTCGTTTTGGAATATGGAATTCATCATCTTCATCTAATTTATCATTTTCTCCTTCTTCATTGTTATCGTCAGCAACCACAGCTTCTTGTCCTTCTTGTATATTACCCAAAGGAGTACTTTGTGTAATTGGATTAGTCATCACGTCTCCTGGATTCATCGTTGACTCATTGGAGACAAATATTGGGTTGTCCAATATCAATGGAGTACATGAATCAGCATTGGAAACCAGTGGGATACAAGAAATCTCGGGTTGACTGCCCTTGTCTTGGGTTGACATCAGTCCATAAACACATGCAGTCCAAGGCTCCAAGCTAAAGAAAGACAACAAATTTTCAAATCAGGGCAAGGAAATTTTCAAGCTAAAGAAAGACACATCCATTAACGGAGGCTTTCACCATGAATTTCAGAGACTTTTAGGGTGTAAACAAACTATTTAAAAAAAAAACCTTGCTCTGATAATTATTTAGAGAAGTTTTAGGCATATGAATTAAATAAAGAATACATTTTTTGAGGTTCTGCTGATAATTCTTTTCAGTAATGAAAAGATTAAACCTGCCACATTTCATTAATCACACTTTGATCATCAACAAATGTATAAATCTGTATTAATCACAGTAATCAGATGCTATGATATACTCTTCCTACATTTTTTTCAAAGGCTTAAAATAAAAACAACTTTCAACTGTCTCAAATATCTTTTGACTTGCGCTAAAGGGAAAAGAAATTTCATACTTGTGTTGCTTCATCCCTGCTTTTTATCATACTTGGCAAATCCATACATACCTGCCCTTATACTTGTGTTGCTTCATCCCTAACTTTATACTTTTGTTAGCTAGGACCAACTAAACCAATTATAGGAAGTTCAAATATTGTTCTAGATATGCTAACATGGAGGTCAGATGACACGTACTGAAGAAAAACTTTAGGAGTTCCATTCTTAGAAACATGAACAATATGAAATCAGCAATGCTCATTAATCAATATGGTTGTTTCTTAGCTTTTGCTGGGTATCATGCTGTTGACGTGCCTTGGCAGCATTCAGACCTTTGCCAACAGGCTCAAGAGAAAACAAGTGATTCCTCTAGCAAAAAAAAAAAAAACCTTGCTCGTATCCAATTTATGAGAAATTGCACAGAAAGACAGAAATAACAAATCAATCTTTAACCCAAAATTCTCTCTTTGAAGACTCTTCACTAAACAGCTAGTGGGTGGCAGAGATTCAAGAGAAGGAGAAGAAAAAGTAAAAGGTCGTAGAAGACGAGGAGGCTTTCATATCAGATGCACGGGTTGTGGTGACCAAATCTAAATATAGTAACCAACAATTTCAGCAACAAGCTTAAAATACAAATTTTCCTCACGTTTTCCTTACCAGTATGCTTAAATGCTTAATACATATACAACCAAGTTCTTACCCGCATGCTTAATACATAAATTCAAAAAGGAGAAAGGAGATTCTGAACTTACAGGCGGATTCAAAAGCTATCAGCGATGGATAAGCAAATCAATAGCTGCTCTGGGAAGCTTCAACGAGCTAGCAACAGAGACACGACTTGGGAGTTGGAAAGAGGAAGAAAGGCTCGATGCGGAAATGGGAAATGGGAAGTGGGAAGTGGGAACTGGCTGAAAGGCTAGAAAGGCTAGAAAAGGCAGAAAGGCTGAGAAAGGCTGAAAGGCTAGAAAGGCTAGCGATGGGAAGTCTGGGCGGGAAGTAGGAACTTTTTTTTTTTTTTTTTTTGGAGCAAAACTCTCAGATATATATATGTGTATATAAATATAGAAAATCCACTGTCCAATATTTACATGATACGCAAGGGCAACGTATAACTTCAATCATTCCACAGCCTTCCCTTCCAAGAGACTCAAAAGTCAGGAAATAGCAACAAAAGAAGGGATACTACAAGATTACAAGCAGTCAGCAGTCAAATAACAGAGGCTTTTTGGCACAATTTTAGCCGCTGAGTCTGAACCTTGTCTTCATTCCCATGTAACTGATATCATGGAGTTAGCAAGCCCTGATGCCTCGAATGTTAAATCTATGTTGTAGTCCAAGGACTTGGACCCAGGGATAACTTGTGTCAAGCGAAATGGCCTTGTCTTGGCTTCCTCCAACTGAGAACAGCAGAATGACCACAGCAACTGAATTGGGAAGTAGGAACTTGACTATTCTTTTTAGTATAATTATCACTTCACCCATAATTATTCCTCAGAATTTATTTAATAATATTAGTAATTTTATATATAATTTTTTTTTAAATTTTTTATGCGATACTCGATAAAGCTCGTCGAGCTTTTGAGTATTAAATTTATGGGCTCGAGCTCGACTCGATAGCTCTATCGAGCAGCTCGAGATCAAGCTCGAGCTCGATTCGAGCTTTTGGCCGAGCACATATCGAGCTCGAGTCGAGCTCCTCGACTCAGCTCCACCCCTAGTCCCACTAGCGTGCATTTCATTTGCATTGCCGCTAAACATGGGTCAGTCCCACTAGCGTGCATTTCAGTTTTATTGCCACTAAACATGGGTCAGTCCCACTAGTGTGCATTCTGACTTTATTCGGGTCAGTCCCATGATTTTAAATGTTATTCGGTCAGTCCCATGATTTTAACTTTTATTCGGGTCAGTCCCATGATTATTTCTCGTTCGGGTCAGTCCCATTTTAAAGTTTTGTTAAAGAGGTCAGTCCTCATTTCAAAGACGGCAGTAATTCGAATAGTGGCAACCGAATAACACAGGTGAGTATTTGGTGTCTACTTCTTTGTCTCAAGTTTTTCCAAAACTCAGACAAAGAGGGGCAAACTGTAGACACCAAATTTTTATGGTACTTTTATTTTGATTAATTTAATTTACTTTTAGTCTTTTATTTTTAAGTCATTTTTATCATTTAATTAAACTTTAATCATTTAATCATTTAACTTTTATTTTTGTTTGTTTCGATTCTAGGTTTTTGGAAAAGAAAAAGAAAAAAAGAAAAGTCAATCAAAGGGACAAGAATAAGACACATAAGCCTACTTTGGGGTTTGAAATCTTAGCCTTTCATATTAGGTTTAGTCTTGTGAGGTGCCTTTAAAAAGCAAAACAGCCTCAAGCCACAAGGGGGAATTGGGGGGTAGAATAAAAACAAAACAAAGAACAGGGTGCCAGGAAGAAGGAGAAGAGAGGAAGAGTCTTCGGCGGGAGCAAAAAAAAAGAAAAATGAAAGGGGGGTTTCGTCCAGGCAATAACCATCGGAGAGGTTTGAGAACAGGGAGGAAATAAAAAAGCAAAGAAAAACAGAGAGGGTGGCGGCTGCAATCTGGGGAGGAAGAAACCAGAAAACTGATCGGAAAAAGGAAATGGGGGGCTTCAACTTGAATCCTCCGATGAAAGAAAATTCTCCAATCACCACTGTAAAATTTTCCCCCATCTCAACCGGCAACTACCACTCGCCCTCCACCATCCTTCTTCAAATTCCCCCCAATTTCCCAGAATAATTCCTTCAAAAAAAAACTTCTCATTTTCCCATTTTTGCTCTGGCCCGTTTCCAACGCAAGCTCTTTCACGCTGTCTGCTCAAGCCACCACTAGTCCGCATCCCGCTGCTATTGCTGTCTGCCATCGCCACCACCACGCACGGCCACCATTGCGGCCATCAGGCAGTCCCAAGCCTTTTTCTCCAGCCTGACCAACGAGTGGTCCACCGCCTGCCCAAGAACAAAAGCCTCCAAGCATGGACCCATTCTTAGCTTCCTCCGACACCTCATCGATTGCTGGGCTCTTCCGGTTCGGTCTTCCCTCAACCCTCCAGCCAAATGCCCTAGATTCGAGAGTGCAGGCAACTTGTCCAGCCATCCTCAGAAAATTGGTAGAGAAAAACAGAGCAAAAGGAAAACAGAGGGCAAGGAAATATGCAATGGCGGTGGAGGCGGAGGAGACGAAGGGCACGATTGTAGATTCCGGAAGTCCACGGCAGCTTCTGAGGCCGGAGCGGCTACCACTGTCACGGCCTTGGCCGGCCTCGCCTTGGTCGCCGCCGTTCTCTGCAACATGGGATGAAAGCTCTCGGACGAAATCAGATTTCTTCATTGCCGCCACCACCTCGTCCGAATCCAGCACCGCCGCCTGCGGATCACCGTAAGTTGTCTCTTTTATTTGCATCCCCGTTTTTCTCTTCAAACCATGGTTTTTTGGAAATTTTCAGAGCATGTCGGCCGTGGCTTTGTTTTCTTGCAATTCTCCAGTAGTTATTCATGACTGTTTGGCCGTATATGTTTTCTGTGTTTGTTGGGGATGATGTTCTTTGGATTTCTGAATAATTTTTGGGCTGATTGTAACTTCAATTGAAAGAGAATTCGGTGAAATTTTCTAATGCCCTTAACCTGTTTGAAGAAATGCCTGATAGAAAACGTTGAATCAAAGCAAAAAAAATTGATGAATCTTGTGTGTGTCTGTGTGTGAGATGCGGCTTTAGTTAATCCAAAGCTGGCCGAAGATTGTTGATTTTGCGGCAAGAAAGAAATTTTGAGAGATGTTTATGTTCAGACGTTTCTCTCTTGTCTTCATTTTTATTCTATTTGTTAGCCTTTCTCTCGTAGGAATTTGAGTTCCATTTAGAATTGGGAATGTTCGAGTTTCTTTGTATGGACTTGTGCTAGTTGTATTTCTCTTTTGGAAATGGGCAGAGTTGAAATTTGTTGCTGTTTTTGTCCGTGAAAGAAAGGCTAAATGGCCACTGAGGTTCTTCTGTTAATCTTCATTGGTTTAATATTCATGATTAGGATTGTGTTAATTAAAAGGGGATTGAATTTGTGAACGGGTCTTGTTTGTTTTGGAATCTGTTTCGCGTGGTTCTTGGGGGTGAATTACAGAGGAAAGTTTGTAGAAGAAAACCGCCAAAGGGCTTCGGGCAGGATGCATGACAATTTCTGACTCTTTATTTTTGCCTCCCAATTTTTGTCTGACTGCACTATGGCCTAGAATCTTCTGTAATTGAACCATTGACATCCCTATTGAGTGTCCATTTTTCTCATGATTTGGAGTATAATTGAACCTTAATTTGTTTTTTAGTAGATTTATTATCTCATTGGGTTATTGTGAATTGGGTAGTTTGAGTTAAAGGTTTGCTTGATGGGGTTTGGCTAATGAGTTTCAGCTTATTTATTTGGTTTTTTTGGCTTGGGCCGGAGAGTCAAGGCCCATCAGTTTTGTTGGTTTTTTCTTGGGTCAAAATAATAGACTGATCCACTCCATTTGCATTGGACTTCCGTTGGGTTTGGTAAGCTTTAGTCCAAGAGAATAAGAAAAAGGCCCAATGACTTGTTAAGTCAAGAAGCCTGATGACGAAATTTCACTCCAGTCCCCCAATTTTCAGATATTTTAATTATTGCCCTAAAAGCTTTCAATTTCTTTCAACTGGGTCCTTAATTTTATTGCAAAGGGGTCCCTAAACTTTATTTTTCTTTAATTTTGACCTCAAAACTTTGTTAATTTTTGCAATCAAGTCCTTTCTTCTTTTGACTTCTTAAATGGGGGTTGTTTATATGATTTAAGTGATTCATTTTTATCTTTTATGATTATTTGTTAATTAAAGTGATGCCTTGACCTTTTTCTTTGTATTTTGGAGGGTAAATAAGTGACTTCACTTCATTAGAGCCCCAACTCAAGGGAGGTACACCCTATCCCTTATTTTTGACTTATTTGATCCTATGTGCACTTATGTGAAATTATGTGTGAAATTGCATGCTTCTTTATCTTTTTGATATTCTCATTATATTTGTTCATTTAGTTACTTTATTTGTTTTAATTCTGTATATTTATTTTAATTTAATTTGTAATTATTTGAGAGGGCAACTAAATGCCACAATTGTAATAGTTAGGTTATTATATCATTTTATTCCTTTCCCCCCTTAGATTGTAGTAGGGTTCCCCGAATGTAATAGTTAGGGCTTTATTTGTTTTATTTGCCTTGTGTGTTTTTGCATGCCTATGTGTTATGTGTTACTCGCTTTTCTAGGGTCTTGCATCTAGACACCATGCTTATGTGTTATGTGCTCTATGTGATTTATGTGTTTATTTGCTTTATTAGGCTTTACATGATTTATTTGATTGTAATGAATGTGTGACGTTACCACACTAGTCCAACGCTAGTCGTGGCCTCCCTTTTCCGTCGCCACATTAGTCCAACGCTAGTTGTGGCCCTTCATTCCGATTTTTCACTAGTCCAATGCTAGTAGGAATTCATAGATATGGGCTAGCCCAATGCTAGACCCTGAGGGACCTCCGTCGCTAGATCATGTTTGTATGATTACATTACACTTCATGCATATTTTCCCATTTTTTAGGATCTTTACCATTTTCACATAATATTTCCCCTAATAAAATATCCCTTACCCCTATGTATATATAACATTTAGATTTGCATCTCATTTAGGAAATTAGGGGTAGATTAGTGCATTTTTTGCCTGATTAGACTAGAGATAACCCCTTGGATATGGGATATGGACGAGTTTGGCTTTTCTAGCCTTAGCACGCTCGTATTCCCTCTATTAAAGGGAAAATTGAGTCACGAACATTAGTCCCCCGTACCCGACATGATGCATTCCTTTAAGACATGTATATCTCTAGCATTATTTTATCCTTTTCCTTTTCTCTTTGAGTCTCATATTTTTGCACAACTCGTGACTTCTTCGAAATCATCACTTTGGGCTTCGCAAGTAATGCGATTTGCATCAAGTAAAATTCGGAGAGATATTTTGACCCCTCGATACCCTCCTAGGTCTAGGGTTGCATTCATATAGTGCATCCAAATGTGATAAATTCTTTGGTTAAAAAATAAGAAAATCCTTGACTAAATCACGCAACTAACCCTGGCTAGGTCGAAGGGATGCCTTGGATTTTTATCCTTGCCTTCCCCTTCGTCAAATGTGACTCCCGAATCTTTCCTTTGATTTTCGTGGACTAGGAGTCATTTAAAAGGGGTTTTTCTACTTTTTTCCTTTAAAAACACATTTCAGGTGACTTGGTACACCTTAACTCAATACCAAGTGGCGACTCCGATTTTTGTTCAAAAAACCTTTTTTAAACTATTATTTTGGGTCAAATCGTCGCATTTTCAAGTCACATTTAGACCCATATTTTTCTTCATTTTCTTTGTAAATCAAAAATTTACTTTTCAAACTAATTATTTTTCTTGTAAAAAATGGGGCGCGACAGGACCTCCATGTCGGCCTGGTTGGGAATGATGCATATCTACGTTACAAGCAGTTAATAAGTTGTTACAAGTTATTCATGTGCCTGTATAGGCACCTTCAATGTTTCACTCTGTTCAAATTTAGACAAGTGGGTTACAATTTTAATCATGTCCAGTGTTAGTAGTCATCAATTATTCTGTAATGGGTTGTATAAAGTTGTTAAGAATTTATAAAGTTGACTGAAAATTAGAGTAACATTTTTACTATACGATTGAACGTGTTTCTTTATTATTATAGTATTTTTCATAGAATACCATAACAAATGACTGTCGTAATATATATATTATTATCCAACATTCAGCTACAATCGCAAATAATATCTTTATTGGCATGGATGGCACTTAGAATGGTTAGATGTATCATATAGCAACCGGCCTTTACAAATTTTTATTATTTTGTTACGATACCTTGCTAAATTATTATGTGTCATTTAGTTACCAAAAATATTATTTAATTCCCTACATATGAGTTACATTTTCAGAACGGATGGTTCGCACCATTGACATGATGTATTACAGGCATTTCAATAGGTACTACAAGAATCTTTCAAATTGAATTATGATCAAGTAACCACATGACCACAATAGGGTAATAGTTTCACAGAAGAAAATGAAAGTACAAGGGGACAACTAATTCCGTTTGTTAAAACTAAGTTTTATAATGCAACAAGTATTCATAACGAAGCGTACAGAATGACTTACAAGCAATTAGGTGTATGTTACAATATGTTACAACTAATGATGGATCTTTAATAGGCATCATTAATATCCAAATAGGGGGCAAAATGTTAAAGTAGAGATTATAATGATTAAACTTTTCTTGCTACCTTCACAAACATCCGACCTTTAATTCCCTCGTCATCTGTCGTCTCCCATACAACATTGGGAATGCCATCATGCATTAGCCAATCGGGTATGTACTTCTGAAAGTCATCGTCGCTTGATTCAGTAAAGTCAGATAGGTCCGGGTCGGATATAAGCATGGGATCTGCTAAAATATTATCGACATCAAAATCTTTTGCAATAGCATGTCTTTTTGCGGCCTCAACCTCGTGAAACATGTGTAGCCTACGCTCCATCTGTATAATTTCTCGCTGTAGCTTATGTAATATGCTTGCATCATTCACTTTTGATCCTATAACAAGCTCCACTGAGCGTGTTCTCGGGACGCGGAGGCTATACCAGCGACAAAATATCTCTAATTCTATTCTTCGCTCACGAATAGGCTCTCATATGGGTTCATGTTCCAGAATGTAATTATCAGAGGGTAGGTGCTCGTGTACGTTATCTTTGAAAATGTGGCCAGCTAGTCCCAGAGAGTTGTTGGTATTAAGTGGAGCGTTCCTGAAATCTCGTTTGGCATCATATAAAATTCTCCCATCTGGTGTTTCATACCTCCTTAGAGCATTGGTCGAACCCGACGATACTTTTCATCTTTTTTGCCGAACCTTTGATCGTGAGCTTGTATGAGATCTTTCGAAAGGGGGTTGCATGATTATGCTAAGACCTACTATTTTTTAGTTGGATGAAAGGAACGATGGTCTGCCAAAGTATTGGGGAGCAGAATTTTTTTGACAGATGGTGGGTAGATCGTTTACATGTGTATGTATATAAACATAGTTAGTTATTGTGTGATATAAATAGCATCACATTTATATTTAGTTATTGTGTGATATCAAAGCGGATGTCTGTGCCATGCATAGAACACTTTTATTTTGAACATCTTTAACAACTGCATGCTGTATTATTTCATCCTGTTGTCCACGGGATAAAACTGAGTGTTAGCTATGTCTTGGATCTCAAACTTTGAACGTTGTAACTAATAACGTATGAATTATAACTAGATATGAACAGTTTGTGATATTACAACCTGTGATATTAAAACTTGTGATATTACAGCTAGTGACATTACAATATGTTACAACTACTGATATAACAACTAGTTAAAATATGATAAACTTTTGACATTCTCTTGTTTGTGCCATTGCACTTGGCCCAAACAATAATTCCTCCCCCCGACACATTAAATTTCTTAGACACTTAATTACGTGTCTAATGAGACTATAGAGATGATTGTTTCGAACCCCAAAATAATTGATGTAGCGAGATCTTCTCGAACATCTCATTAAATTAGCGAGATCTTCTCGAACATCATGCAACCCATTAGATGCTATTTGGCTCCCAAGAACTTGATTTCTATGTGAACAGTCTATTGATGACACTGCAATTGAATTTGGAAGGGAGTTGAAGACTACTAATAATAAATTTCATATTCGAGTCCATTGCCACCCTTCAATAGAATAAAATGAGAAGTGTGAAGTGGAATAAAATGAAAACTGTTAACAATAATGAAAGGGAGACGAACGAACTTTTGTTGTTGAGGGATATACAACTAATGCGGTGCCCTTTTATAGTCTGCTGAACCCTCATAATGTGCTAAAATATTAGGGGTCAACGCATTCCAGGCCAACAATTTCGTCATGGCAGTGGAAGCTATAGACTCACATGCATCTGGTGAACTATGTCAATTCAGTTCAGACAATAAAATAAATTTTACAGCTTTTATCATGAAATGACCTGTACACCAATATTAAGGGTCATATGAATACAGAGTTACACATCAGTGACCTTACTTTTCACTATGTGCATACACGGTTACACTCTACAAGTAAGTAAGAAACCTTCTGCAACAGTTTCTTAGCCCAGAATCAGATGTGTAACACTCTATGGCCTTAGTCAGTTTATAACCCAAATTTACTACCTCTATGAGCAATTCGTACCACCTTCTGCTCCAATGCTCTAGTAGAGGGTTGTGTTCGACCTTTAATTTTGATGAATGTTGTAACTAAGAATGAACAAAACTGTAAGTAAGAACGTATGAATTGTAACAATATATGAACAGTTTGTGAATCATATCGAAAATTGGTTGGACTATATTTTGAGTACCGATACTCTTGATAAGTGTTACGTCGTGTTGCTAATCAGTTACAGAGAATAAAACAAATTTTGCGGCTTTTATCATGAAATGACCTGTACTCTAACATTAAGGGTCACATGCGTAGACAGTGTTACACATCGTTGAAGTTAAGTTTCACTATATGCATACACAGCAAACACTGTACACGGTTTGCACAAAACCTTCTCCAACAGTTTCTTGGCCCAAAGTCAGATTGTAACACTCTGTCCTTGGTCAGTGTATGACCCAAATTTATGACCTCTCTGAGCTATTCGTAACTCCTTCTGGTCTAATGCTCTAGTAATATTTGTGAGGGTTGTGTTCGACCTTTAATTTTATGAATGTTGTAACTAAGCACGAACAAAGTTGTAAGCAAGAACGTACAAATTGTAACTATTCTTGAACAGTTTGTGAATCATAGGGAAAAATTTATGGACTATATTCTGCCCACAACCGAAACTAGTATACAACTAGTAAATATATAGCACCAAAAAAAGAGTGTTGCTGCATTTGATTCTTGGCACACAAGTACATTTCACCCTTGAGTCGATAATAGTATGAGATAAAATCAAATATTATTTTTAGAAGTTCATGTATTAAGATAACCATTCGTGCATCATTATATAATTAATAGTGGAAGAAGTGGGGTGTCATTCATTATAAGAACGATTCAACAACACAAGTGATTTCAGATGTAAGAGCAGCATAATACTTCAAGTCAAATATGCAATGTGACTCCACCAGCTTCATTCTAGTAAAAAACTGCATCTACCGTTTACTCTATCTTCCTGATCAACTAGGAAAATGAAAAGTCAACAGTACAAGGATATCAGCTACTTTGCGTATGAGGATACATCTACGACAAACTGCAGGCGAAGTCCGATTCTATATGGGTCGAAAAAAGAAAAGTGGTGTCAGCGAAAAATTGCTATTAGTAGCAATAGAAGGGCGACCATTACCGATATTATCATGAAGGTTTTCATTTATCGAATGTCTTGTTCCATGCGGTGAACAGGATGTGGGAAAGAGTTTGATTCATGGAGCACTATTCCGGGACTGTCGAAGGAGCTTTCTCTAATTATTGCTTGTCGATTAGGTGAGGGAGGGCAATAGTTAGTCTGAACTTGCTCATGATACCTCCCTATTGGATGACACCAAGCGAAAAAAGTACAAGCTTTTCCTTCACGGATGAAGTACAGCAACCCTTTTGTTGGTTTCTGTGACTCTACGATCTTCAGGCCAACCCTTTTTTCACAATGACAGTAGCGATATTGGTACCTTAACTCACTAGATCCACCACAAAAATTGCTAGATGAAAACATCTGAATGATGTAAAACTACTTTGGGGCATATGTGAAGAGAATATGGGGTGAGAGGATGACGTAAAATTTATGTGTTGATCGGGATGGTTCACACAGGTGGCAGTTAATATGTGGCTCCTCTCAGATATAAACTAGCAACCATGGAGTAAAACTTGCTTAAGTCTTTACGTACAAAGCGTGAATTATGATGTACCAAACATTCAAACAGTGTTACGTGGAGTTACTAACCAGTTACGAAAAATTGCAGCTGTTATCGTGAAAGGAACTTAACAACAGTTACAATCATGTGGATTGGTTTAGGGTTACTCTAGCTTTTATAAAAAAAAAAATTGAAGGTGGATCTGCTTTAATATTTAATATTTGTTGTCTACACAAGTACTTGCCCTTGCAAAACACTTCATGGTTCAAAGAAGTGATGCATTAATCGTCAAGTAGTTATTGACAATAAATCGTGTTCGATTCAATTTGTTCGTGTAAGCTCCCTACTGGTATTCATTTCTGTGGATTAGAGGTCCAGGTTTGGTCCAATGTCAACAAAAAGAGGGTATGAATTGGAACTAAAAGTAATATTTAGAAGCAAATATTATGTAAAGACTCCTATGTAATGTTACAAAAGAGTAGGTGATGAAAAGCTAAAGATAAATTTTGAGCGGAGTTACCATCAATTTGTAACATTCACCAAACATTATATAATTGTTTTCAACGTTTGGGGTAAAGTGGTCGTGATAAAAGGTTAATTTAGAAACAAATATCATATAATTAGTCATTTGCATTAAAAGAGTAGTCTGGCAAAAATTCATACTAATGTTTTTTCTAGCAGCCATGATTTGTTTTTCCCGCAATCGCCGTTTGTTAACGAAATCCAACTAACCCACCAATTAAACTTGCAATTTTAGCTACTTGCACAATCCAAACATAGCGTAGGCAGTCATAGCAGACGATAATTTCAAATAAGTCAAATGCACAACCGAGAGACATACATATACAGTACAAATAACTAATTCCGTCCTAAACAATATTTACAGATTCCAATTTGGCTTGCATTAAGCCTTCCAAAAAACTTCTCCAAGTTATCCAACATTAAAGATGTCCTTCATCAGGGTTCTAAATTTTAGGAACAAAAAATCTTTGTTTCAAAGCCAAATATCTAATTTGCAAATAACGGTTTATAGAATAGCCTCAACTTCAGACCTATTTCTCGCAATTCAACTATTTTTGCTTGGAATTTGGGAGGTGGCTATGATATCCATCAACTTTGAATTTTGCTTTGACGTTCACAACCAAGCCGTGTATAGTACTCGATACTTGCCAATGTTTGTCTAGCACAGTTAAACTCAAAAATTATGTTAGACGATAACGTGTGAAGTGTAGGAAAGTGTTTTTATAATAAAATTCAATAATGTCTCCAAGTTATCAATACGTTATCGATGCGCACAGGCAATTGTCCAATCCAATGGTCCGGGAATACCATTGTGAAGATACCGCTGTCGTAACTAAGGACAACATGATAAAAGTAGTCATCAGTGCAAAATTAAGTAAAAAAAAAAGCAAAACAGTGTTACTGTTACATGATGAATATGCTTGTTAAGAGAACAAAAATTAATTTACACTCTATCTCGCAATTGATGCGGCGCATCGACAACTTCTAAGGAAAAACTTGCAAAGTCAATTTTCTGCCAAATTTCGTCGCAATAACCAACCCCAAAGCACGCTTCTGCAAAGCACACAGGTTAATAAAACAAAGGACACACTCTTATATCGGATTAAAAAAGGCTTACAATAATTAATTAACTCTGCTACGTACCAGACGATTTAGGACATCCATATCTTTGCTTTTTGATTGATCAGTGTTGGGGTCTAGAAGGTGAAACTACCCCATGCGAGACATCAAAAGAGTAAACAAACCAATACTCCTCATTGCAAACAGGGGCCAGTATCTTAAACAACAAGTGCAATTTATTACCCATCAAAGCCAAAGTATATTATTAATATAGGACTTATTTTGTAAATTTAAGTAAAAAGCACATCTACCAATAGTAACTACATACCAAATGACAGTTGGCTGGATCAGCTCCCGCCTCACGACTCCGTATCTTAAACAACTTCGTCAGTTTGGCAGATAGGCTGATATTTAAAAGTGATTCAAAATTTGGCATTTTCAGAATGCCTTCTGCGAGCATCAATGTGACACAAGGAGAGGGGATTTCAGTTTCATTACTAATCCATTTATGTTCAGGTATTTGCAAACTTCAAATCTTGGGTTACAAAATTCTTGGCCGATACATGGTAAGTATAATTTAAAAACTCACAATTGCTATGGCTTTAATGATGTAACGTTCCACCTTACTCTTTGCAACACCTTTCCCACCCCAATTTAGTAAGGCGTGCAAACATGTCCATGACCTGATGCTCCACCGATTTATTTCAATTAAATGTTAGCAAATAAATAAAGATATAGGTACCGTATCATTAGTCACCTCTCAAATTGGAAAAACAAGCTAATCATGACCATGAACATTAATATTCCTAACCCGATTCGAGACATGCATGCCATTGCCAAATGTTTTCAAATCTGAGCGTGTTAGGGAAAACTGGAACATTTGAACCAGTATGTCCCTACCATTGCATTACACAAGTTCACCAATAATTAGTTCTAACAATAAACAACTCTGTACAGCATTTCCGCTGATCATTTATGCTGATAGTGGACTAAAGCCTTGGTGAGAAACTTACTTGGGATTCTTGTTTGGGTCCCATGCGTAGGCAGTAACCCTTTTCTCATACAAGCTAACTGTCACATGTGCTGGCAGGATATACTCGACCGACCTTAACATGGTGCCTCTTCTTCGTTGCCTGAGTAGGCCTTTGCTCAACCTCCTTCCCTGAGACTATTGAAGACAAGGATAAAGGGTGTCAGAGCTTATGTTATAACTAGAGACTGTAAAAAAGGGTGTTGTGAATGTAACTTGAGACCAACGTATTTGTAATAACCAGCGAATAGTTTTTAATTCCAAATTAGAGTATATATCAAAGGTAGCCTGAATGTAAGTAAGTTCTCAAAATGCTCAGGCAAACAGTTTTGTATCGTACATTCATTTATTAAGCGTGAAAATATAGACAAACAAATTGAACCAACCTTATCCACGTCGCCCATATGAGTGCAGCCTTCTCGGAGTATGTGCATCAAATGCAGGATTTTCAATAGGACTAGGATGTGACGGTTGTTCCTCTAGACAATCACCTTCACCACATTCCACGCTGTTAGACTTATGCAGCTCCTGCTGTTGTTGATCTTCCATGTTCGCATGCAGCTCCTTGCCCATCTCAGATGAATCTTCGTCTACTTCAACTGTTCGTCTACTTTCAACACTTGTGACTATTATCATTGGTGTCACAATGCCTGAAACTGCCCTATGCCTTCATCCGTTTGCCCATTGCTATTTGTCACTATACCTTTGCCATTTCTATAGTCCTCTCCCTCATGCTGCTCACTCACATTCATCGCATCATCTCTTGCTCTACCAGTTCCTTCACCATCGCTACAATGAAGGTTCTCATCATGATCTTTGGCACCCGCATCTTCTTCATCATCTTTCTCGTTCTCATCACCATCATGTCCTTCTTCTGTAGATTCATATTCAGATCCTTCTTTGCGTTCGGTATCCCGGTGCATTCCCACAAATTTGTCCTTATTTTTTTCCCCAGTGTGCAATGATTCGTCCTGATCGCATGCTGCTTTTCCCCGCCGATGCGAAGAAATGATTTCTGCAATCTTGAGTATCCTCTGTTGGGTCATAACAGCAATTTTATACAGTTCTGAGAGCTCAGCCTGCAACATTTCAAAAATGAATTCTACAGATCTCTTTTACACAATCCAACATGTAACAACGAGTTATGACACGAGTAATATTTTACAACCAACATGCATTCTCTTTTCATATCATATTAATGGTATGAATATATGTAGATTAAATATCTATATGATGTATCCATGCTATTGTCAAATTAGTTCCCTACCGGTATACAATACGTTTGCATACATTTCGTATATTAAATATTGAGGTCACTTACGCCTACATCGGCATGGCCGCTGTCCATCATCGCCCCAACCAGATCAGGGGGAGTTCAGTCATCGATGAGCCAACTTCGGCCTCCACCAATTCATGTCGTCCAACCTACGAAAAAATATATTAGCGACCCTCCAAATGTATATGAATTGGAATACAAATTTTTACAAACTTATTTGGAATGTATTGTTAATAACACCAGTCTTACCAGTTTTTCTTTTCCATAGCTGCCAAGATTATCAATCTCTAATGCATCCCTCTTCGAGATCAGACCATCTGTCCATGCCTTTGCTATTGGAATAGTCCTAGGCATTTATGTTTTAGTATTGACATTCGATCAAGATAATGAATCTGCAATATATTACATAAAATTTTTCGATTACTTTGGTTGATAAAATTATTGTCTGCCTTATTGTTACCACTTTCATTTTTTACGCACGGTATCCCAACCATCATATTCACATGTCACTCTAATTATGATGCACGCACTACCCTCACAAAGTGGTGTGAGGTATCCAAACATGCCATATTCATTAAAGCCGTTCTCAATCAATGCGAAGGATAAATATTCTTATCAATAGCACAAAAATGCATCTCCCAACATATCTGTGCTGTTTTTTACTTATCTTCTGCACCTCCAACACCTTATTGCATAGCACATTCCTAACATACTCCGCCTAATTCAAAGTGGATATCTTATCAACTTCTTGCGTGCAACTCCAAAGTTTTATTTTGTGCTCAGCCCAAGTGCTTGGAGCCAACAGGCATCCATAAGCAAATGCAACAAACAGCCGTTTGAACTATTTCCCAGGCTCATGGACATCAACTCATTTGGTAGCTCTTTCCATTTGAACGTCCTACGTCTTGGCCCAAATCCCCCCACCTCGCTAGTATCAGCATCTTCAACTGGTACTGGCCCTTCATTTGGGATGCCCAACACTAAACCTATATCTCTTACTGTTAAAGGCAGTATACCGTCTCCATGTAGATGCAAGCTGCTTAGTGTTGGATTAAAGTTATCCACTAGCCAAGTTGCTATACCACTTGGAATGGAATGGCACTGTATGTCTAGTAGCCCTTCGAACCCCATGTCTCTAATCTGCTACTTCTTTGTTTCATCGATCCTTGAAACAAATGTGACCATTTGATTTGGCAAGCAGCGTATGGTGTACTTATGATTCTACAACCAAGTTGTACATATATGCATTAGCCAAGTGGTGCTTTTCATCAAGTGCTTGACATATAATATTGATTTGTTTACCTTAGCCGTAGCCCATGCTTTTTGAGCTGTCGACTTTCCAAGACGTGTCATTTTTTTCTCATATGCTTCTTTCTCTTTCAAGTACTCCTCTTTTCGCTTCCTAATGTCTTCCTTACTCAACTGATTGTATGCTGCTCGAGCAATATTATTATACTGCATTGTAATGCACAAAGTCATCAGCCACGTTAAACTCATATACTTCTTCTTTCCTTACTTATATTTCATATACTTCTTTCTAAATAGTAGATTGATTGTTATCTTTATTATGAATTTCATGCATACCTCTGCCACCTTCACTCCTTTCGCCGAAACCTTACATTGATACTCTTTCCTGCCCACAAAGTCCAGTGAAACAAAGTTAATAGTGCATTTAAACAATGATTCCTATTTCTATTATCTACAATTCGACCTGAACTTCATCCATCGATTCAATGGTGGAAGTGGTTCCGCAACCCCACTTGTTCCTGCTGCCTCCATTTGCTTATCTTCAGCTGTGTTTGCGGTCATTTTTTTTCCTTCTTTTCCCTGACTTCTTCCCACTGCAATATGTCGCATAATTATCATCAACCTCACTTTTTGAGTGCTATACAAATTGCGAGAAACAAACACTAGCCACTTACTTATTAAGTGATTTAGATGAAGCCTCGGGTTCTTTGCCACCAAACTTTCCTGCTGGTTCATCTCTGCCACCTTGGCCACTTGAAGTTCTCGTTCTTTTTCCTGCCATCTGAACTGAGAGTTATACAACTGCACTTCAGTTCTATTATGTTTTCCCAAGTTATTCTGAATGCATTACAAAGTAATAACATATATAATACATCACTTTCAAATCTAAGTAACAATACTTTTAAAAACTTGTAACTTTTGTTCTACACTATGTTTGCCAAAATTAACAGTAAGTTAATTATTCTGCCGGGCAAATTCCACTTACAATCTACTCTCACTCATTTATCAACTTTCATGGGATAGACTTCATCTTCTATTTCTTGTCTTACTGTACACATATGAGTTATGTATCAATTGTGAGGTACCAATTTCCCAATTATGTAATATAGTATTTTACCAGTTCTTATATTTTAATTGCTAAGTCATTGCGTGTTACAGTTATCTAACTTCATGTCCAATCACACTAGCGGAGCAAAACTTGTAACCTTTTTTCCACACTCAGTATGTCAAACTAAACACTATGTAAATCATTATTCGTACCTTGTTCAGCTTGTCATCTGCTGCCCTACCTATCAAGTTCCAAACAGTTGACTTCTTCTTCTCTTTATCCTGTAATTATACAAATATGAGTTGACTAACAAGGTATAGCTAGAAAGTTCACAATATGTTCATGCAATTTTACACATCAATTCTGCTACTGTAACTGCTGAATCACTATATGTAACAGTTATCCAATCTACTGTTCAACATGCCTAGTTAAAACAACTTGTAACCTTTTTGTCCACAATGCATCTATCAATCTCAGTGTTATATTAATTCACGCCGCATAACAATTTTACTCCGCGTCACTATTTATTCATATGAAATGTCTGTTATACAACACTCTGATACATTGTTAAGGGAACTATCTTTGTAACACTTTTTTTTCACTTTGTATGTCACCATGAATAGGATGTACAAACCACAAACAAACAAACTATGGGTTTGTTTGGATTGTAAGTTATTTTGGATATTTCTACTGTAGCACTTTTTGTGATGTGATGTATGTGAGATAAAAAGGTAATTGGAAAGATAAAAAAGTGTATTGAAAATTGTAATGATGATGTAAGCAAATAAAATTGGAAAAATAATGCTCAATCCAAACAAATCCTATAATCCGCCCACAGCCATTGCTAGCCAACAAAATCTACAATAAGTTCAAAGCAATAACTAGTACCCCTGTTATATTATTACCCAACCAATTCCACACCCTATTCACACGATTTTGCAAACACTTGGCGCACTAAGTTTTTCGCACCTGTCCTCCCCAATGTTGGACACCAAATACTACTCAGTACCAATAAACATTCTGTTCCAACAAAATCATTAAAGATCAATTAACCTATTCATTTACGACATTGTTCAAAAATAACAACTACTCACTTCGCTCCACCATCTTGTTAAGTTTCGAAAGTTATGTCATAACATTGCTGTTTTGTTACCTGGGTGTTTCCTGCTTTTTCTCTTCTCCAGATGCCCCCAACGTTCCACTTTACAATTTTGATTCACTTTTGCCAAGCCCTTCTAGATTTCAAACCGCTACAACTCTGCCCTCTGTCGCTCCTTCGTCACAAAACTATTTTCCCTACTTTCACCTTTCCCTAGTTTGCCCCAGCCACTTTCTTGCCTGTAGCCACTTTCTTGTTCTGCCTCCAGCCACTTTCTTATTTTCTCTTTTTGCTTCTGTTTTTTGGTGTTCTGCGTGACTGAAATTTGGCAATTAGTGTGGAGGGAAAGCAAAAGACCTTTGTGTTTGACGCTTTGTTTGCGCGGGATTTTGTCGACTGGAGCTGACGCTTCGTGACGGGCTCCATTAGCACCTTCATTTTCTTTTTCCCATTACTAATTGAAACGCGGTCGTTTTTGGCCCTTCCCAAAACTTTTCGACATGGTTGCTTGTAGTCCTTTCGTCTACGATTGTGAGGAGACAGCTTGGGAGTGGTTAGTTTGATGACCGTTCCTGCCCCAAATCCACCGTCCTGCCCCTGGTCCGGAATTCAAGTGGGGTTCTGTACTTGATGGATTGTATGGAGTTGAGACCATGAAAAAGGCCGAAAACAAGACAAATGACTTCCAACTCACCAAAAGACGACTAAATGTAGAAGACAAGATATTTTAATTGATGCGGGCAGTCCAATGAACAGAATATTACGCACGCAAAGCCAAACTACAGCTTGAGCTCCATGCTCTCAAACAAGATGACCAAATAGGCCTCATAATAGCAGGGTTATTTCGAAAAGGCATGATGGATGGGTACAATATATGAATCAAAAAATTCTTGGTGAACTTCTATCAACCCCTTTACTCTTCACTACTCTTTGATTGTAACACAAACATTTAATTTGTGACCAAATAAATGATACCATACCAAAAAGATTAAAATAGAGTTATATTAAAATTGTTCGCATTTAATTGATGTCGGAGGCTTTTGTCGTGGTCTGTCTTTGACTCTAAAGTACTATTTGCTTTGAGGGGATAGAAGGAAAAGAAAAGGAAAACATGGAGGAATAAAGATTTTGATGTTTGGATTAGTTTTTGAAGTGGGAAAGAAAATGATAGCGATGGAAAGGAAGGTATAAGATCTAGTTATCTTTTGTTAGTTTGCTTTCTATCTAAGAGACAGACGAAAAGGAAACCAAGATAAATAAAATTTTTAAAAGTTTCTAAAAATCCTATGTTTTTAAATTAAACTTTTAAATTATTATGAATAAAAATGTAACTAACATGCAATAGTTTTATTTTCTTTCTTTTCCTTTCTTAATCCAAATAATATCTTTAATATTTCTTATATTTTCCTTTCGTATTTAATCCAAACAAGATGGATAGAATCTATTTACTCTTTTTTCCTTTCTTTCCCACTAGAGTCATCTCCTTTCTTGTCCTTCCTTTTCCTTCAATCCAAATAGTGCCTTTTAGAGAATTTTCTTCCCTTTTGTATAATCGAGTTTTCTCTAGGTATTGTATGCGAGTTTGTTTTGGGACTTTAGGAACTTTATCTTAAGTTTGTTGTTCACAATGGTAAAATTTGCACTCTTCTACCGGTTGATGTAGATCTATCGAAAGAACAGTGCAATTTTATCTATGAATATTATTACTCTGCATTCCTACTTTTTCTCTTTTCTGCTGTGGAAGGAGGATTTTTTTTTTTTTTTTTTGTGGTCTAAGAGAAGACTCCAAGCCCTACAAGAGATAAGTGGAAATGGGAGAGTTTGAGAGTTGAAACAAGAATCTCACTGTTACTTGGTTAAAAGACTCCAAGCTTTACAAGGGATAAGAGAAAAGGGGAGGTTTAAGAATCGAAACAATAATCTCACAATTATTTAGTTAATGTCTCTATCAAGTAAATTGGGTCTTGGATACTACTACTCTATTTTGTTATGCTATTACTTGTTAATTTTTGTGAGTTGTCAAATTTGTACATTTCAAAAATACTACAAAAAATACTTATATTTTTCAATTAATTGTATAAATACGTGATAAACTGTTGAAGTATTATATGTCACGAATTATACTTCATATTTTTGAAAAATTTTTAAAGTTTGAGTAAGAATAATAACATATCTTTCAAGATATATCCAAAGTAGTGGCAACATATGCAATAGTTTTTATAGATTTACATAGAAAAAAGTAATTAGTTAATAAGATTTTAATAAATTTAGCATCTCATAACTAGGATGAGAGATAAAAAGTGATATGAATATAACATATTCGACAATTATAGTAATTTTACTTGTGTTTATTTGTATCATTCACGTACAATTTTATATGCGTATTTTTGTATTAGTTTGTTTTTGCACTAAAATTCCAATACTTTTTTTAAAAAAAAAGAATTCATATAATATATGTATGTATAATACTTCCTATTATACCTCTTCGGTATTTTAGTAACTGCGCTGTCAAATAAATTCTCTTAAGTTATTTAGGAGCAAATATTAACAAACACTAACGTGTTACTGCTACTAAAACGGTAAATAAAACATTTGGTCACCAATTTGTGAAATAAAACATTATTGTATAAGAAGATAATGTGCAATAAGCCTCCACCACATGCATAAACTACTATGTATCCACACTAGAGTCACAACGCACCCACATTTATTCTTTTCTTTTTTTTTTTCCCTGAAGTACATTCTACTAATCCATGGACTAGAAATATCTGAATGTAAGGTTCAGAGTGCTGCCTAACCACGTCTCCTAAAGGAATGATGAGCCCATTTCTTGATCTTATGGAATGATCACCAAGATCATTTCAAAGG
The DNA here is from genome assembly GCF_003713205.1 of Coffea eugenioides. Classification (NCBI taxonomy): domain Eukaryota; kingdom Viridiplantae; phylum Streptophyta; class Magnoliopsida; order Gentianales; family Rubiaceae; genus Coffea; species Coffea eugenioides. The sequence continues at coordinate 29,673,219 of NC_040040.1, read as the reverse complement.
GAACTTTATGATGAGACATTCTCCATGAATTCCTGGTCAGATTCTAGAAAACTCATAGTTTGCTGTAGAAGACAAACCTCCACGTCCATGCTTCCTCCGCCTTCTCTTCCGGGAAACAACGTTATTTTCCCATCAGGTTTGTTGGCAAAACCACTTCGAACTGCTAATGCTTTGCCAAGTCCAAATTCGCTCCCATAAATATTGAACCTGGGAGAACTTCCAATTTGGATCCTGTTGGAAAACCGGCCAATCCAAACTATAAAGGGCGATTTCACCCATGATTCAACCCATTCGCGTATACTTCTGTCCGTTTGATTGATCACCAGCTCGTGCAATTTCCAGGCCGCCCATCCTAGTCCATTTGTCAGCAATTCACCACAAGTAGTTGTTACTGCCACTACCTGTACACAGTTACCAAAATATTCCTCGGACAAGGGCGGATTTATCCTTATCCTGCTGTTTACAGACGTTCCAGCACTCGTCTGTTGATCAGATGGCATGTTTCGAGCCCTTGTGATACACCTCCAAAGGAGAGCTGACAGTGCCTGGAAGGTAGAAATATTGGTGGAGTTGCATTCAGCATTTGCTTTTGCTTTGAGTTTCGCCAATGACTCTGCTGAAAAGTGGAAATACCTTTCCAGCAACTCAGGGGTTTGAAATCTGCTGATGAATTCATCATGGTGAGCAAATGGAAGGCTGAAAACAGGGGATCTGTGTCCCTCAGGAAACCAACGTTTCAAAATAGGTGGTCTGGAGATGGTTGAAATTTGCCCCTTGGCATTGAACACCTCGGACCATGTGTTGATGAAATGCCAAAATGACGTCCCATCCACCAGCAAATGGTTGGTTGACCATCCAATGAAGATGCCATCCTTTAACTCTGTCACCTGAATGCTCATCAAAGACATGGAATGACCATCATGGTTGACTGCACCAACATGATCAAAGAATGAATATACAATTTTGGGCATATAGATAGGTGTGAGAATATCGTCAATAGTCAAGTCTACTGATGCGTGAACAAATTTAGCTCCAGGAAGATTCGTGCAATCAACATAGATGGAATAAATTGGAGGATTTTCCTGTTTTAGAGTTGCAAGGCGTCCAGCTAAGGGATAGAAATGAACCAAGGTAAGCGAAAGAGATTCTTTGAGCTTCTGCAAGAAGTCCTTCATTTTCCCCTCACTATCAAAAGCCGGAGGCTTGGCAAAAAGGAGGCCTTTTTGGTTGTAGTGTATTGAGGCCAGTGACAGATCCCATGGTGCAAAGTATATTCGCTGCTCTGAATCTTGTGGAATGTATTTTGGTTGGACAAGACATTCAGAGACGTAATGAATAAAGGGATGAGACGTAATGCATTTTGCGGCCATAGTTCAGATCTCAACTCTTTCACAGTTTAAATCCAAGAACCTATTCCCTTCTGGAACTTTGGCAAGAATACTACAATTACTCATAGCAATTTCTACGCTGGTAGACCTTGGCCCAGGATCTAATAATAGAGTGCTGGGACACTATATCACATAAATAGTAAGATACATCATATACCCATTCAGTGAACCAACGCGCTTTGGCGGCCACCAAAAAAGGGAAAAGGATTAAGTCCCTTTTTGACTATAGGTTGAAGGTTCGACTTACAGTGAATGGACCGTCCCTTCTAACCTAATTAATACAGGCCAAAGAAAGTATATAAAAATAATTTTGGGGTTAATTCCAATAAACCCCTTCAAAAAATACCTCTTTCTCACATATATCCGTGAATGTCTAGTTGAATCAATTCACTCCTTGTACTATTACAAATTTCTCAATCACGTATAATTGGGTTAGACAGTTTAATTTTGTACTGAATTTGGGCATGTTAACGCACATGGATTGCTAACTGACCAAACTACCCTTTCCTACTATATAAATTTCATATTTTTGGTCCTATAAAGGGCCAAAGGACTTTTACATGCTATATAAATTTTTGCAATAAAGTTTTAACCAAACTTTTGAACTAATAAAACTAAATCAAGAAGAACTGTGAACGTTATATTTATTATAAAAACTTTTCCACTCACAAAAATATGAATTACAATATCCTTAAAATCATGCTTTTCAATATATTTTTTGTCATTGTAACAAAGATACCGAAAATATGTAGCCATAAGATAATATATAGAAAGATAAACTTCAATTATGATTAACTAAAAGCCGCACAAAATTAAAATTTTTAGCAATAGGAGGATAACTAAATAATTTAAGAAAATTTTTCATCAACAGCGGCTAGTCTAAAAAAAATAGCAATTAAGGACTAAAGAGAAATTTAGTCAATTCATGAAATCATGTGCATTGCATATGCTAAATTCAATCCGAAATTGGGTTGCCGTTCCCAATTGTAACCTGATTGGGAAAATTATAGTACTAAGGAGGTGGATTGGTTCATTTATACATTCAGAGAAACAATGTGAGGAAGACGTATTGTTTGAAGGGGTTTATTGGAATGACCCCAAAGTTTTAAATCAAACAGGAGGGAGAGCAATTAATCTAAGCTTGCTAGTAGAGCTGTTAATCGAGCCGAGTATTTGGTTGCCGAGCTCGACTCGAGTTTAATTCGAGCCGAGCTTGACTCGAGCTCGTTAGGAAAACGAGCTTTAAAATGTGTTCGAACTCGACTCGTTAAATGTACATGTGGCTCGAGCTCGAGCTCGAGCTCGACTCGTTTATCACAAACGAGTCGAGCTTCACGAGCTCGAGCTCGAGCTCGTGCAAATTAACCTTAATAAAAACCTATAATTTTTAATTTTTATAATTTTGATTTCTAAAATGACAAATATGCCCTTCATTAACGAGCTCTAACGAGCTACTCGAGTATCAAACGAGCCGAGCTTACTCGGCTCGTTAACTAAACGAGCATATTTCGAGCTCGAGCTCGACTCGTTAACCAAAATTAACGAGCCGAGCTCGAGCCTTAACGAACCGAGCTCTAACGAGCTTTCGAGCTACTCGATTGACTTAACAGCTCTACTTGCTAGTATAGCATATATCTGATTTAATATTTGATACGTGGATCGCAATCCAAAACAAAAAAAAAAAAAAAATTGATCTGCATCGAGTTGCCCGTTTTGAGAAATGATTTGACCCATTCCCGAAAATGGGTCTCACGTCTTTTAAGGCCCCATAGCATAAGGAGAAAGGGCTCAAGGATTCTTGCTATGGCTCAAGAAGTCCTTATGCTACAAGTGAAAGTTCTTTATTTTTCTCTAGCACTTCTAGAACACTATTGATACCAGAGTCCTGCTTAACAAAAAACGTCCTCCTCCAAGTGAAGTCCTCTGCTTTTTCATAATGACTAAGATAAAGTATAGTTACCTAATCCAAACGTAATAACAAAGATATAATTTAGCTATCTAATCTAAACTAACTGGCGAAGTTGTAAGTGATTTAAATAACCTGCTCTTCAGACATTCAAACCACGAGGACTATTATATGTGAAAACACAAACAGGACATTCATCCACATTATATCAAGAAAGGACCTGCAATTTCACGAAATCTTTCAGTGTATCGAGGCACCAAGCAACAAAAAGAAAATATATATACACCCGAAGATTTTTCCAGCTTTTACAAGCGGCAAACAGGCAGCAAAATATGAAGACTAAATGCACTTATTTTCAGGTTTTATTCCAAAAGTTGATTTCCTATGACCATGTGCCCGATTATGTCCAAGTTTGTGCCAAATTCAGTTATTTTTAGATTTTATTCCAAAACTTGAGTTCCTATAATTATATGTATGATTATGTCCAAATTTGTTCACAAGGATTGTATGATTATTCTGGTTAAGCAATTGGCTAGGACAAAAACACTACTAACATGCAAAGAAGAATCCTGCTAGAGTTTAAACCCAAAAAAAAAAATCAAAATAAAAATGATGAACAAGATTACTTAATTTTTAAAAATTATGAAATAGTGTATTCTCTTGGATGGATTTTGAAATTTAGATAACAGCAGATGCCTGTATACAAAATTATCTGGTATTATTGTGAGATCCCCCTAAATGCAGGTTCCTAGAGAAACAGGCAAGTTTGACTGAAAAGTGATACTGTTTCAGTGAGAACATGGTCAAACTTTGTTGCACTTTTTCTGTTGACCAGCCTAAAAATAAGCAGTGTGAGACGTTTATGGACTAACTGGACGGGTCTATTTGTTATGACTCCATGACTTTCAGGGATTGTTTTGTTATTTTGCCAAATCATAGGGACAATCTCATAGTTTGGTCAAACCTCAAGGGATGTATATGTAATTAACAGTTAATTCCATCTTAGACAGATAAAGCCGAAGCACAAGAATTGCAACCAGTCAGCAGTTCCAGCAGTCAATAGTTATCAATTTAAATTCTCATATATTTAGTCCAATAATTCCCATTAACTCTTTTTTGCGCATGAAGGCTCCACAATAAATGAATGCTAAAAACTCCTATAACAGTTAAGCTGGTGCTCACATGACCACAAGCCTTTGTTGTATTGAATGAAGGACTTTAAAGTCTTTCAATACCAAACACTGCAGCCACCTGTTGTACAATTGGTTGTACTAATAGTGCTACAAAATATTAGAAGACCAACTTGTCCATAATGAGGCAGATGAAATTTATGAAGTCAATTCTTTACTCGATCGTGTAAAATGTTCACATTCTTGTATGAGCTATCACTGAAACTTGGGTACTAATAACATTTTAATTGTCCATCAAATTGACTTGTTAAGGTGCCTTTCCTTTTTTTCATTTCAAGTTAACTGGAATGGGGAACAAAGAAAATATCTAATTAAATGGCCATGAAATAAAGAGAGAGCAAGTTAGAACAGCTTACATCTACTTCAGGGTGTAAAGTAAGTTCAGCATAAACTTCATCTGTCCCTTGTTCTTCCTACAGAGCAAGCCAAAACAATGCACATAGTGATAAATGCAATGTAAAAGCACATCAGAATAAAGAACGACTATATACCAGAAGCATAACAGGATCCATTTTAGTAGAAAATCTCAGAAGACAAATCAAACAATTGTCTCCAACAGAAGAAAACAACAGTGAAAATGTACTCGAACCAAACAGAACTTAATACTAACGAAACTCAACAATTTCTATCCTGCAAGGAAAAGGGATTAGAGATCAAGTTTTACATAGTCCAGGTGACCCTGTGAAAGTAGAAAACTCTTTCCGCCTCACAAGGAACATCAACAATGGCTGCTGCACAAGCCCTTCCATACCTCATTCTAGCTCATTGTTTATATATATATATATATATATATATATATATATCATCTCCTAGGTGTAGCCAAACTATGCTTACAAAAAGTGCCTAAAGCAAAGCACCTACCCAGCTTGACTGCTCAGAAAACAGCCTAGCAGTGAACCTTAAAGGGAAAGAAAAAATATGTGATCTCCCGTTCTTTTGTTCCTCCACCCCCAAACCCCCACCCCCCCCCCCTTCCTCCCTCCTACTAAAGCAAAGGCAAGTGAATAGCAGTATAGATATTATAACGAAAGGTTTGACTTCTTAGCCTTTCCCTCATTCCTCATATTTTGACTGAGCAGCTTCAAAGGTTCACAAAATTGGACTAGTTAAAATTATAATAATAAAAAAATACAATAAAAACTCAAGACCATATTAACTTTGAACAGCAGATTTATACTGCCAAACTCTGCCATCTGGAATAACTTGTAACCAGCAAACCAAGCCATTTCCAGATAATGTACCAAGCAAGTTATATATGTGTCTCAATATTCAGCACATAAAACCAAAACCCCATCAAAGCTTCCCATTTCCACGAGAAGATACAAAAGTGAATTAGTAAACCCCAAATGTAAAATTAAAAAGAAAAACAGCTTACTCATTTTGAACAAAAGTACTTAGGTAATGAGAAGATTAACTAAGAAAAGGGGACAAACATTGAGCTACACATGAAAACCTTAGGAATTTCTTGGCAATTGCATGAGTCAAAGACTATTATAATCTCTTGGATAAACTCTTGAAACCAGAGATTGAGAAATACTGAACTGGACCTTTGAGTATGAGCAGGAACTTAACAGCAGTACAAAGGAAAATGAGAATGACCAATGGGTCTTTGAGAGGAGTTAATGGGGCATATGATTTTTTTCTGCTAATCTGATGAGTTTAGACACCAAGAATAAGGACAAAAGGGAGCTAAGGTGTAGAGACGACTCTTCCAAAAAGTGCAAAAATTTGCAAAAGAGGAGAATCAAGCTTGTACAATATCTAAAATGAAATACAACTACAGAATTGGAATCTCAAATTATCTAGTTCAGGAAGAAGAAAAGGTCACACAGATGCAAAGCATCATAAAAGGAAAAGAACAAGTAAATGCTTTACCTGAATGACCACAAGGACTTTATGCAGATAATAGATACCATTCTCACTTGTTGTATACTAGGTTAATATTCAGTGAAATCACTGGAAGTTTGCAGACATTTGTTTATGCATTACATACAGGCATAACAGCAAGAACTAGTATTTGATTTCATGATTTTTTTACAACTTAGTAGACCTCCACAGAACTTTCAGTGCAGTCATTGCAGTCAGCTACGTTCCTTGTCTTTGCATTCTATCTCATCATATCACATTCTGCGAGATTGGAAAATCACCATTAATACCTAGGTGTATGTCCGGGATAATCCTTTGTTCCATAGCCCTGGGGCTATTTACAACTACACAATTAAGAATTCACATATGTACTAGTACTAGCACTGCATCAAAGATGCAGTCATCGATTCTCCCGAGAGGTCACAATTGCTGTGAGATATAAAAAGGCTTTTTTGTTCTGCTACTAGTACTTGCTCTGCTATTCTGCCCAAGCCAAGCAGCCGCCACCCCCTCCCTGCACAAAAGAAAAAAAAAATGATAAGAGAGCCACCTCTTCCAATGATGTTCTTGTAGATCTGTGAAAGAAAATATTTGGAATTTTGAAGTGGTTGTCCCCCTTTTGAAACTATGATCCTCCATCTACACCTTTCTGTTCATCCCTTTTGCAACCAATCCTAATGTGATGCTGATGTCTTTTTTCTCCCCCCCCCCACCACACACACACACACCAAAACAAACTGAAAAAAACCCAGTTCACCATGAAATCTCAATTCAAGAAGCTCCTGAACATTACTACTACTATTGTTTTAGTATTACTGATATTACTACTGCTGCTACTATTATTATTGTCACTTGCAATTATTTACTACACAAAAATATGTTCAACATGTATGATATGCAGACAGCAGAATCCCAACTCAATCTTATGAGGTAAGATGCAGAAAGTTCTGCTGAGCTTGTGCTAACATCAAACTGAAATGTTAGTGCACCCAACAAAACCTATCCTAAAGGCATCTTCAAGGTTGGTTCCAGTTCTGAAAATTATTTATTATTACAAATATGGTTAAGCTTTCAAAGTAGCGGTAGTGCTAAGTCATCATAAACAAAAGGAAAAAATCTACATGCATTTTTGAGTAACCATGATCATTTCAAGATTGTTTCACTAAACAAATCACTTCAAGCAATAACTCTACTATGTGATACTAAAGTAAAAATACTGTAATCAAAAACTCTGGACTGGACAATGAAATAGAAGGCTACCATTACAACACATCCAATCTATAAATGTCGTAAACCAATCTGCAAATGTAGTAAACCAAAATTAAGATGGAAATTTATTTCTCTTTCCAGATGGATTTTAAACAAAAGAGGAATCATATCTGAGCTGCATCCAAGCCAACAACCGCTAGAGAATCAGCAGTAGCAGCAGAAGAGTCACCACCCATTCATCCGAAAACTCCCAGCAGAAAGAAAGCACAGAGCAGCAGCACAAATAAAGAGAGGGAGACAGATAGAAAAATAAAATAAAATTGCCCCTCTCTGCAGTTTCAGTTTAAAAAATAAGCAAAGAAAAACAAAGAAAAAGAAAGGAGCAAAGGATATTGACATGCTAAGCATCAGTTTCCTGTAAGATTCTTCCAACTGTTTCATCCCAGTACACCAAATAATCTTCGAATCATTACTGTTGTGACTGCACAAGTGTTCAATGGAAAGTGGGAAGGCATACATAGCATATTGGTTGTTTGCTTTTGGTCTGCTAAAACCACTTAAAAAGATATAAGAACAGTAGTAAAAGTAATGTCAAACCAACGCGATTCTTGAGAGAATTTACATCTAAGGACAAGTATCAAAAGGCATCAAACAAAACCAACAAACGTCAACCACAATACAGGATCTAAAATGTAGAATTTGTTGGACAGTGTAATTAAAAAAATAGGAAAATTAGTATTGCACTGATAACAGATTAACAGAACAGGATGTAAATGAACCATACTCAGTTCATCTTAATATTGGGGGTATTATTATAAACAGAGATTAAACCCAAAGCAAAATTGTGCAAATGTAATAGTGTGTGCCGAAAAAAAAGGAAAAAAGAAAGGATAGCAGCGTATCAGGATCACTTGCAAAAGGAATGAACAGAACAGCATAGATGGCGGATTATAGTTCAAAATGGAGAAAACCACTTCGAAAAAATATTAAGAAATCTCAACTCAAGAAGCTCCCAAATATTACTACTACTATTGTTTTAGTATTACTAGTATTACCATTGCTGCTACTATTATTATTGTTACTTGCACTTATTTGTTGCGCAGAAACGTGTTCACGTATGATACACAGATGGCAGTACCCCAACTGAATCTCAGAGGTAAGATGCAGAAAGTTCTGCTAAGACTGTGCTGACATCAAACTGAAATGCTAGTGCACCCAACAAAACTAATCCTAAAGGCATCTTCAAGATTGGTTCCAGTTCTGAAAATTATTTATTATTACAAATATAGTTAAGCTTTCAAAGTAGCGGTAGTGCTAAGTCATCATAAACAAAAGGAAAAAATCTACATGCATTTTTGAGTAACCATGATCTTTTCAAGATTGTTTCACTAAACAAATCACTTCAATCAGTTACACAGTTGCATAAAGTAAAAATACTGTAATCCAAGAACTTTAAGTAGAATTGGACAATCAAATAGAAGACTACCATTACATCACATCCAATTTACAAATGTAGTAAAACAAAATTAAGATGAAAATTTACTTCACTTTCCAGATGGAACTTTTGAACAAAGAAGGGGGAATAGTATCTTACCTGCATCCAAGACAACAGCTGCTACACGATCAGCAGTAGCAGCAGCAGAGTCACCTCCCATTGATCCAAAAACTCCAAGCAGAATGAAAGCTCAGAGCAGCAGCACAAAGAGAGGGAGACAGAGAGAAAGGCAATAAACTTGTCCCTCTCTACAGTTTCAGTTTAAAAAATAAATAAAGCAAAACAAAGAGAAAAACTGAAAAAGTGACAGCAAGCAAAGGATATTGCCATGCCAAGCATAAGTTTCCATAAGATCCTTTCAACTCTTACATCCCTTTACACCAAATAACCGTTGTACCATTACTTTTGTGACTGCACAGTTCAAACAGAAAATGGGAAGGCATACATAGCATATTTGATCGTTTGATTTTGGTCCACTGAAAGTACTTAATCAGATATAAGAACAGTGGTAAGAATAATGTTAAACCAGCACTATTCTCCAGTATTCTTGAGAGAATTTACATCTAAGGCACAAATATCAAAAGGTGTAAAACTAAACCAAAAAACGTCAACCACAATATAGGATCTAAAATGTAGAATTTGTATGGGCAATTAATTAAAAATAGGAAAAATAGCACTGTACTGATAACAGACTAATAAAACAGAATATAAATGAATCATGATCAGTTCATCTTTATATAGGATGAGGTCTCATTATAAACAGAGATTAACCCCCAAACAAAAATGTGAAAAAAGAAAAAGGAAGAAGGAAAGGGAGCAATGATATAGATATCAAACAAAACATGCAGAAACAAATGTGACTACAACCTCAAAGCAGCAATTGCTTCAGGTTTAAAGTCTATCCTCAGACCCAATACTCTTCTGACCTCAGCCGGTGTTAGTCTCCAGGTCATGGGTCCAGAGTTTTCACCCCAGAAATCTAGGATCTCGGAGACCTTTTCCAGATTCAAGATGGTAGCCATCTGAGTTAGGCGAGCAAATTTGTCTCTGACAGTCCTTTGGGTCATGCTAGAGAAATGGCTGACTAGGGCCCTAGCATCTCGGTCAAGTTGAAGTCCTCCTAGCTGACTGAATCTCTTTTGCATCATGATCACTTCAAGTCTTTTCACAATGAAATCAATAATAAGATGTACAAACATGTCATAATTGTTGGTGGTCATTAAGGGTTGAAGCCACGCTACATTGGCCTCAACGGCATGAAGAAGCCGTTGAACCCAAGGGTCATTCACCTCATTATCAGCATATTCAGCCTCAGATAACTCATAGCTGATTGTTGCCACGTTATCTAATACCGGTCGAACTCTTGGCGCAACTGTTGCTACAAGTTGCTCCATTCCCATATTCAACACCTTCTTGAAAGTGTTGCTCATCTCATTCAATTCAGATAAGCAGGACTTAACTCTCTCTCTATCGGCTGGAGCGGGAAATACCTAATCAAAAAAATGGTTGAATAAGAATAACATTGGGAAATGATCTTCAAGAGTAAAATCCATTGGAAAGCACACAAATTCAATGTGATTTCCAAATGGAGAAATAAGACATCTATAGTGAAGTAATCTAATGTAGTACCAACCCATCAAGGAATCACGTAGCAGCACAAGGAAATTTTAGACGAGAAGCAGAAGTAGAAAGCATATTTTGTCATTAAGAGGGAAAATCACATTAAAATGAACTGCATCAAGAAATAATCTTATCTACAGAAAATATTCAACTGTTATAAAATCTTGTCAGAACTGCAAATCAAACAGAACGAAGTACCCAAAAGATTACCAAAGGGCTAATATCTTTTTCCATCGTCAATTATAGACAAGACTCTGGATGTGATTCAAACAATAGAAAGGAAGACTTAGCCCAACTACCAAGTGTTCTTAAGTTCAGGAATCTTTTTTAACCTTTTATGCGACATCATTGTAAACTGACAGCCCCATTGAAATGCATAATAAGGGACTAGAGCTTTTTCTCTTAAAAGAAATGCAAGACAAATAAGATTTTCCTTTTAACTGCTGAATTGAAAGGAAATAGATAGAAATCTGAACAGAAACAGGGTTGAAAAGTAAGAGGGGAAGGGAATGAATAGATTTGGCTTTCTAACCTCTGCACACTGCTCTTCAATCTCGTGTCTCAGTTTGAGAGCATACTCACTACTCACATCCATGTCATTTAGAGCCGTTGCAATCTCAGAACCAGTCTTCTGAACAGCAGAACCACCTAAGAAAAGCTTAGCTCCAAGATTAGGTTCTCTCATTTTCTGCTGCAAGGCCTCGTTGTACTCACTGCCCAACAAGCTCACTGCATTACTTAAAACTGCAATTACAGAGTTAATGTTGGAGGTGGAAATAGACCTCCTGCAACAACTCTGAAGAACATAGAAGACATCATCCACCATAGACGTAGTAAGACTATCAAACACGTGCTCATCAATGCTGATGGCTTTCCTCACATTTTCAACCATGAAAAACCCCTCCAATATCACATAATAGCCCATGATATCTTGAACAACCCTACTCAAATTCCCACTCCTAAAAGCCTTAGTGGCGCGGGGAACCAATTCAGGATCGACAGAGCTCAATGCCCTAATCTTCGAGACCATGTACTCAGTGTAATCCTCTGCCAACTGTGTCAAGGACAAAATTTCTTCCAGATACAGTTCAACCTCTCTAGGATCAGGTCCTTCGGCCACTGCCGAGAGCAAATTGCTCTTGTAAGAATTAATATCAGAAGTCAATTTGGCTAACTTTCTGTAATCCATATACTTATTCATAATCAAAGAGCCCCGAGAATCGCACTCTTCTTGAAGCTCACATATGGCGTAAACAATCCCATCTTCTCCGCACAAGTTCCTTAAAATCTCATTGTTCTCTTCAATAGCCAACACAATGTCTTTAAACAAATTCGTCAAGCAAGCTATGAAATTTACCCGACCAGAATTGGAATCGGATTGGGATTGCTCCTTCATCAGCTCAACCAATTGGTCAAACTCCATCCTAGATCTCATAGAAATCACCTTCTTCAGGTAATTGACATAAGCCTGCAACCCTTCTTCCTCCAGTCCCAGAGGCGGGTAGAGCTTGATGAATCTGAGAATGGTTGGATGGTCCCGCTGATCGACAGCCGCAGATAAACGTTTCCGGACTATCCCTTGAAGCTGCTTATTGGCGGCGAGCAACTGACTACGCTGATCGGACGCAGCGGAGTCCTTGAACTTGGCATCAATCTGAAGGAACGTCTGGACGTAATTAGCTGCAGACTCAAAATCGTCCGACTGAAGGGCCTTGTGGACACCATCAAGGCAGTGAGAGCGGTGTACAATGGCGTCAATGCGGAGGAGCGTGTCAGAAACGCGGGATTGGGCGAGATCCAGCTGACGGACTTTGGCGCTGACGTGATCAGCGAGGTGGGAGGTGGAGCGGACATTGGAGAGCAGGTGGTCGGAATCGGCCTTGACAATGTGGAGGACGTCGGCGGACTTGTTGAGAGCAGAGAGCTGACGGTCGAGGTCGGGACGCTGGGAGAGGAGGGAGTCCAATTCCAGATCAAGGGCTCGCTGGTAGGCTATGCATTCATGGAGGAGACGGGTCATGGCTCCCACGTCAGTGAGCTTCCGCACATGCTCCAGAGCCTCCGCCGTCCCGAATTTCACCGACGACGATGATACTGTATTGCTACTACTGATGCTCGGGCCGCCGCCGTCTCCGTCGCTGGAAGCCATTTCGGACTCAGTTTATTTTCTGTGACAGAATCTGTAGCCTGATTCAGTCACCAATGAATTGAAGCCGATGAATGAAAGGAGTCAAATTTTAATTGCCAGAATAGCAGAATTTGTTAAATGGACCTAATATATCTTATTAGTAATTTTTTGGGATAATGTCAGAAACCTCCCCTGAGGTTTCTGACACTTGCACTGACCTCCCTTCTAGGTTTAGAAATGGCATTCAGCACCCCTGAACAGAAACAATTCGTTGCAGAAATCTCCCCTGAGGCTTGATGTCCCATTAAAAAATTATTTGTAGAAGTGATATAAGAAATTTCTTCCAATTTTGCCCTGATCTTGCTTGACAATTAGTATTAACAAGGGAGGGGCATAGGCATTAAGGATCAAGCAAGTTCAGGGGGTATAAATGCAACATATTTTTCATTCGAATATCTAACTTGGTTTGACGAGTATTTCGGAATTAAATGTAATTAAATTTCAAATTTATCCCTGATATAACAATTCTTATAAAACAAAAGAATTACACATACGACAAATTAACATCTCCATAATTGTAACTACAATATTTATTAACTTTTTTGATAAAATATAAGAAAATCATAAACCATAACAAAAATTAATACTAGAAAATAAATATAGTGGCTGTATTAATGAGGAGTAAATTCCCAAAAAGAGAAAGTTTTTAAACTAACTTTCTAAAGGGTGGCGATTTTTGAGTTTCTTCCCAAATGAAGAAAAACGCATCGAAGGAATGCGTTCTTCCAAATAAAAATGCAACTTTCAAATACGTTATTTTAATTTTCTTAAATTTGTTTGAATATGAAAAATTGGTTAAATAATGCATAACATACTAACTCTTTATGGGAAACTGGCAGGTTTTGTAGTATGTTTTATACCAGCTTTTTATGGAAAACATACCAACTCTTTATGGAAAAAATTGATTAAATAGCGCCCAAAGGAAAACTAGTATGTTTTGTATTTAACATAAATTAAATATGTGAAAGTTAAAAAAAAAAATTGCCTATAACATACCAGCTCTTTATGGGAAACTGGCAGGTTTTATATTTAATGCGCTATTTAACCAATTTCGTTGGCTTGTGGAGCTAATTAACCAATTAGCGCATTAACTAATTAGTTAATTAGATAAACAAAAATTAGTTAATTAGTTAATTAATTAATTAGATAATTAGTTAGTTAATTAATTAGTTAGTTAATTAGTTAAGCAGTTAATTAGTTAATTAGTTTAACATGCAAATAGTTTGTTAGTTTCGGACAGACAACAGCTTTAGTTAATTAGTTAATTAATTAATTAGATAATTAGTTAATAGTTAATTAGATAATTAGTTAATTAGTTTAACTATGCAGAAATGGTTTGATTAGTTAATTAGTTAATTAGATAATTACATAAATAGAAATTAGTTAATTAGTTAATTAGATAATTAGTTAGTTAATTAGTTAAGCAGTTAATTAGTTTATTAGTTTAACATGCAAATAGTTTGTTAGTTTCGGACAGACAACAGTTTTAGTTAATTAGTTAATTAGTTAAATAGTTAATTAGATAAACAGAAATTAGTTAATTAGTTTAACTATGCAAAAATAGTTTGATTAGTTAATTAGATAAATAGAAATTAGTTAAATAGAAATTAGTTAATTAGTTAATAGTTAATTAGTTAATTAATTTAACTATGCAGAAATAGTTTGATTTGTTTAATTTGTTTAACAAATTAAACGTTTGGTTTTGATGAAAGTACTCAAACCTTTCATCTGGTAAAGTCAAATACAATTGGGGGTACTCTAATAAATTCACACACTTTTACCTTTTAAATTGGTTCCAACTTTTTCTAGGGGAGGTTGATGCTATTTCAAAATTGATAGGGGAGGTCAGTGCAAATGTCAGAAATCTCAGGGGAGGTTTCTGCAATTTTCCCTAATTTTTTTCGACCTTTAGTTAAAGGCAACATGTTCTTGAGAATTAAAAAAAAATTATAATCTTAGATTTGAATAGTTGAATTAGTAAAAATTAAAAGGCGTTTGGAAACTGAGATTAGTTGAATGTATATTTATGTGAATGCACAACCAAAAGCTTTTAATGAATCAAAAATTACTTGCAAACACGGATAGGGTTCAGCTCATGAGATTGATTTTCAGTATTTAACACTCTTATTTGTTTCGTATTCAAACAATCAAACGTTATTCACAAATGCTAATAGAAAAAAGTGAAAAAAAGTATTCTCATTAGCGGTGAAACAAAAAATATAAATATGTGAAGTTTCACTTGAGGAAATTTTAACATTTAGCTTGTAGACTTGAACTATTAAAAGTTTCTTATATTAATTTTATGCAATATTGTATGTTTGACGAATGAATTTCAAATTCGAATGCTTCAATAAACTTAATAAATCAAATTCGAACAACTATTTTTATTCTTTTTTTTTTTTGACAAAACAACTATTTGCATTCTTATAATTTTGAAACAAACGCAAACCTATTTGTAGTATTTAGGGATGGCAATGGAGGCGGGTGCCCGCGGGGGGCTCTCGGGGCTCTCGGGGCGGGGGGTGGTCGGGGAGTATACCCCCGCCCCATCCCCCGCCCCGCCACCCGCAAAACAAAAAAAAAATTATATATATATGTAAGTTAATTAGTTATAAACTTATGATAATGATATTATTAGTTAGATGTATTATATAATGTATATTAGTTTATGTAATATAATTGATATTATCAATTATATGAATAATTATGCATGTCTACTAATAGAATTTATTAATTAGTTATACTAAATTTACTAATACATTTATACTAAATTTCTAATTACACTTAATAGAATAACACTTTTTTCTCAAAAAAAAGCACAAACACAATAAAGAATTAGTGATTGCATTTGTACTAAAAGTGAAAACTTGACTATTTTAGTTATATTTATTTCATCATATTGGATTGTATTCAAATAACTTCTGTTTGATTGTTTTTATGAGTTTCAATTGTAAAATTACAATGAATAATAATTTGGTGATGTGTTGATATTTTAGTACTTGATTATTTATTAAAATTTAATTATAATAAAATTTTATTAACCCCGCGGGGGAAGCGGGGCAAGGCAGGGCGGGGGCGGGGGGAGCAGGAAACGGGGGACGGGGCGGGGGACGGGGGGAACTAATAGGCAACGGGGCGGGGTCCCCCGCCCCAACCCTGCCCCGTTGCCATCCCTAGTAGTATTATGTCAATAAAATTTTGTATTCACCCTATTTTTAGTACCGCAAAAACAATTCATATTTTAAAATAAAATATTCCAATGGTTAATAAACCCTAAAACTCGAAAGTGTATTATTAGACATATGTATTCCCGATCACTCTCCTTGACTCGAGTTAATAGATTTTTTTTTCTTTTAGTAATTTATTTTGTGCGAAAATTGAAGAAGGCAGGACGGAAAAGAAGCCCAACTTTTGGAGGATGGAACCCTAGTTTTCTCCCGATCTAATTTAACTTCTAATCTTTCAAAAATCAAACCTTTTCTGGTGGGGAAGTTGAAGAGGATTTTAGACAAGTTGAACCGGATTTTCCTAGGAGATTAATCCAGGGAAGAGAAACACAGTGCAAAATTTTGAAATACAATGAATATTACCAAACTTTTGGAGACAAGATAGCCAGAACTTCATATCGGAGATTGAGATTCAGGAGTACTCTTTTCAGGTAAGTCTTGCAAGATATGTAATTTATTTACAAGTCCAGTATTTCTAATGTCTTAGCCCCTTGGGTTTTCGAATAACAAGCTTATGTTGTCTTTTTAAATTTAATTAAAAGGCCCAGCAGATTTGGTAATGTTGCATCTCATTTGGTAATAACAGATAATCTTTTTCTGTGTTTGTTTTTTTAACTCTCGGAAGCTCTTATGTTATCTCCAATAACAAGCATAAATAGTGGGTAAAATTTATTTTTTTTCCCAGCTTATGATTGGGAAAATGAAAAAGTTGATTATCTGGTTGAATGGAGGTGGAATGCGTACACAGAAAACATTTTCGCCAGGAATCAATGATATAAGACCTTGAAGCTTTTTTGCCTAGTTTTTCACTCTCACATTCATGTCCTCCATAGTTAGGCTCTATTTTGGTTTGATGACTTGTGGGGTGTTAAATTCCCCCGGACCATTGCACTGAACTACTTTTATTTGGTTTATATATATTGTCTCATTATTGCTTTAAAAAATTTGATAGAAGACCTTGAAGACTTTTACTTGAGTGGAGTGTATATAAGTGTATAATATATAAGTATATATATTATAACATTAAAAATTTAATGATTTTATATAAAAAGTTATAATAATTTATAAATATTAATATATTTTATATAATTATGTAGTTAATTATGAATTTGGGTGGAGTTCAATATAGGGGTGGGCAAAATTATCCGCTAACCCAAAATTCCGCTATTTCCGTTTCGATCTGATCCAAAAATTAGGATACCTGATTTGTATTATTTGATCGGGTCAAAAGAATGTCGGGTACCTACTAAGATACGGGGTGCGTTAGGGCCACATAATTAAAAATTTGCGGAACCCCCGACCCGCCCCACATACATAATTTTTTATTTTTTTATTTTTATACACATATTATAAAATAATATTTTTAGAGTTAAATAAATAATTTCATTGAACAAATTGTATTACAAATATGAGAGACTATAGTTTATTTATAAAATTTATTTGTAGAGATCATAATCTTATGTTTATAGAAAAGAGTTTAATTAATGTGAAACATATATTTTAAAAAATATGTGCTACTTATTTCAAGTTTTTATTGATTTAGAATTCTTTTAATTTTTTCCTTTATCTTGTATTCCCTTCGCATGCTTGTTTCTTGGTGGAAAACATTTTTTGAAAAAAAAAATCTTTATTAAATTTTAGATGAATGTGTAAAATATAAAATTAAATTAGTTTAAATTATTTTTTAAAAAATTTTAAATGATAAGTGGAGTGGGGCAGGTATCTTTTGACTCGATCTTATCTCAGTGAGTACCCTATTGTAGACACCAAATTTTTGTCAATTTTAAATATTTTCTTGAATTTTTTCTATTTAATGAGTTATTTATTTTCTTACATTTTTATGTGTATTTTTCTCATTTTTTGCAGGTTTATTTTAGGAAAAAGAAAAACAAAACAAAAAGGAAAAAAACAAAAACAAAAAAAAAGAGAAAAATAAAGAAAATAAAAAAATCAAAATCATCCTAACCATTTTGTTTTATCAAAATCACTATTAACCCATTTCTACACTCCATCCTCATTAACATTTCTTTTCATTTTGGTAAAAAATTTATCATTTTAGCCCATGCACCTTTCTTTTCATTGGGTGGAAAAATCATCATTTGGGATTGTAAGTTATTTGGGATATTTCTACTGTATCACTTTTTGTGATGTGATGTATGTGAGATAAAAAAGTAATTGGGAAGATAAAAAGGTGTATTAGAAATTGTAATGATGATGTAAGCAAATAAAATTAAGAAAATAATGCTGAATCCAAACAAACCATCAACAAAACACACAAACTCCACTTTTTGGCTCAAAATACATCTCTCGGCTCAGAACACGAGAGAAACACAGAAAAAAAAAGAAGAAGAAGCAAGGCACTCTTCCTCCTCCCAGCTCACTCTCGGCCTTTTCTTTGGCTCCCCAACAGACAAAACAACACACAGAACAGAACACTCCCTCATTGTCCCTCTCTCGGCCCTCCTCTTTCCCAAAAAAAAAAAAAAAAAATCCAGCACACTTCAACAGACAAACACGCGCACAAAAGAAAAAAAATCTCCCTCACCCTCTCGGCCATTCACTCCCAAAATTTCCAGCGCTACCTCACACAAGTTTTTTTCAACAAGTCTGCATCACTAGGATTCAAAGGCCACTAAGCTAGTTGAGGTATTCTTCTCATTGTCTCTCACGTAGTTAACATTTTGCTTTCCTTTCTTGTTTTTTCGTTTCATTCTTTGTGATAATGGCTGTGTTGATTGTTGGTAAAAATTTTGGGAGTTCAAATCTGTTCAGGTTTCATAAATCATGTAAATTTAAGTTATGCCTTGTTTATGTTTGATAAAATGCCAAAATGAAAATATGAGTTAAATTAGTGGATCTTTTGTGCATATTTTCGTCAAAATAGATAACCGTTAGCTAGCAAAGGTCCGAAAATGTTGGGTTACCTAAAATTTTTGGAGTTTTGAGCTTTAAAGGCATTGAATTATTTTTCTTCATTTAGGGGCTGTTTTGCTTTATTTTAGCCCTTTCATGTTGTTTTCTTGTCAAAATAAAATCATATTTATATTGTAGGAGTTGTAAGGAGTGTTTTGGTATAATTTTTATGATTTTTAGTGGTGATTATAGTGTTCTAAAAAATAAAGAAATGGGCTTTTTTTGGCATTTTGGTCACTTTTGGATCATTTTTTGTAAAAACTAACTTCAAAAACGGGTTCTACGTGAAAAATCGAGTTAGGGTGTGTATTTTGGTAATTTTTTGTGACCGGAGAAGTCGCCGGCGGTCTGCGCCGCCGGAGGCGGCCATAGCCGCCAGCTAGAAGGGAGCTTCAGTTTCTCGGTAGAGAAGAAGGGGAGGAAGCAGAAAGAAAAAGAAAGGAAAAGAAAGGAAGGAAAAAAAAGAGAGACTTGGGCTTCTTGATTTTCGGTTGGGCTAGAAACCTTTTTCCTTTTGGTTTTTTCATCTGGGCTTTGGGGTAAATTTTTACTTGGGCTCATGTTTATTTTCATCAAACAGCCCACTTTTTTCTTCCGGCATCCGGCCCAAGCAAAAACAAAAGAAAGGCCTGGTGGCCTTTCCTTACCCAAGGCAGAAACCGAAATTTGCACTTTGGCCCCTGAATTTTATTTTTATTTAATTTTGATCCTTAAACTTTGGAAAGATTATATTTTTAACCCCAAAAGTTTTTCAATTTTTGCAATTTAGTCCCTAGAGAATTTTGACTCTCTTTATTATGATTGTTTCTTTTCTTAAATAGCTAATTTATGTTACTTTTGAATATATTTAACTTGTAATTTTTTAGGTGTTTTTAAATTTCTTTATGTTTGACATATTAGTGTGAGTTTAGTACTTTTATTATTATTATTTTTCAATTAAATTGGTGTCATGATTCTTTTGTATATTTTGAGTATAAATAGAGCAATTTGACTCCATTTAGTCACCACTTCAAAAGGGAGGTACCCCTATTATTATTATTTCAATATCAATTACGTGCTCTTATGTACTCTTACATGTTCCTATGTGTTTATATATTTTTACATGCTTCATTTATTTGATTTAAATGTTCATCCAAATTTTCGTATATTTGCTTAATTAATTTTTATAATTATTTGAGAGGCATTTAAATACCTCAAAAATATAATAGATAGGATAATTAGATTTGTTTTATTATATTTTCCCCTTTTAGATTGTAATTAGGTCCCTTGTTATAATAGATAGGGTAGATAGGATTTTCGTTATTTCCCCATTTTAGATTGTAGTTAGGCTCCCCGCTATAATAGGTAGGTTGCGTGTTTATGTGGCTTATGTGTTATATGTTTTATCCGCTTTTCTTAGGATTTTTGCATCTAGATATTATACCTACGTGTTACGTGCTATGTGCTTTTATGTGTTTATTTGTTTTAATTTATGCCTTATTTATTTTACTATGTATTATTAATACATGACGTCACCACACTAGTCAAACGCTAGTTATGGCTTCTTCTTCCGCTTACTTGCTAGTCCAATGCTAGTAAGGATTTTTTAGAAATGGGCTAGTCCAACACTAGACCTTTAGATAGTTCATGCGTTAGATTCATTTTTGTGTGATATTTATTACATTTTCATGCATATTTTTATTTTAGAATCTTTTCTCATGTGCATGATATTGCCTATTATATTATCCTCTACCTCCTACCCTTTATATGTGTTAATCATGTCATTTAGAATTGCATCTCATTTAAGCTAGTTCATTTGCTTGTCTATGTTAGGAGAATTATTCTTCAAATATGGGAAATGGGTGATTATAATTTTTTAGTTTAAATACCCCATTAATCCTTGTATAAGAAAATTATGTCACAAGTTTTTGCCTCCCGTACCCATTATGTTGCATCCCTTTTCTTTTGATCACTTATACCTATATATATAATTTAATTTTTTTTTTCTTTTAATTTTATCATTTGCATACTCGTGACATCTTCAAGGAATTATTTTGGCCTTCGCAATTAATGCGATTGGTATCAATTAAACCCTTGAATGAACATTTTGTCCCTCTCGACGTTTTTATTTGCATCCATGTAGAAAACATTCAAATGTGATAAATTTAAGGGTTAGATTAGAGAAATTTTAACTAAATCACGCAACTAGCTTAGACTAGGTTGAAAGGGTACCTTAAGTTTGAATCAATTGAACCTTTGTCTTCCTTTTCTTCAACCGTGACTCCCGAACTCATTTTCTCTTGTTTTTTCAAAGATCTGGAGTTGTCGAAAAGGGTTTTATTTTATTTTTATTAAAAAAATATTTTTGGATGATTTGGTGCACCCAAATTCAATATCAAGTGGCGACTCCTCTTTTTCTTAAAAATCCTTTTAGACTAAATTTTGGACTCAATTTGTCGTATTTTTTAAAGTCCCATTTTAGGTCTTTTTCACTTATTTTAAATAAAAAACACATCTTTTGTAACACCTTTAATTTACATCGCGAAAAATGGGGCGCAACACGTATGATCGAGTACCAACTGATATGCAAGGCGAATAAGGATTAAAAAATGACTGATCTGTAAGGTACTAGTCGGGTCAGCAAAATGATGAACGAGGCAGGTACTCGGCCCACACCCACCCTTAGTTGTAACCTACACTCAAATCCAAAAGCATAAGAGCTTCATTTTTTTGAACCGGTTTGGACTTGCTTGAATCGTAAAGCCTAATTGACACCTTGTAAACGGCTAGAAGCACCAACAGCCCAAGAGGCTGTGTAACCATTGGCCTCCACCTTGCCGCTTAATTGTGACTGCCTGTAACGGGATTTTCGTCAATTAGGTTCCCCCTCCCCTTAGATTAGGTTAAAATAGGTTATACTAATGCTATCGTTACAACACAAAAAAAAAAAGGATAGAAGTCAACGCAACATTGACATGGGCCTTCTAAACATCACGGGATACCTATTTGTCCCCCTGCGCCGCAGAGCTGCAGAACTCTTTTTCTTTTTTTTTTTTAATATTTTATACATTCTGGAATATTGGAAGGGTAAATAGACTCTTTTGACTATTCGAGCAATTGATTTTCTTGTTCACAGTGCTGATTCAAAAAGGAGTAATTCGTGTGACAACAGAAGGATCGGGAATTGCTCTCTTTTTCTTCTTTGCAGCTCCCAGCTGCTCAGGAGTTGAAATTTTGTTGTCCGCATTTGAGTTTGAATTGAAGGTTGAACTGCATTTTGGTTTGTTTGGCTTCTACAATGCATTAGGAATAGTACCTATTGGCTTCTTATACTGTATGTTAGTGACCTAGTCTAAGTGCAATAGTGTAAGGGAGTCTGGTGCCACGATGCCCTTTACCTGTTTGGTGAAATGCTTATGAGATGAAATGCTTAAAAAGATTCCATTTAAAGTTTGAAAATTAACGCGTGAGTGGAAGACTTGTTGAATCAGCCCATATTTGTAAGTTCATCGAGGAATTGTTGATGTGAAAATTTGATTTTCTATAGGAATCTGAGGTTTCAGGTTTTGGATATAGTTAGAAAAGAAGCATCTGCTTCCTCCGTGTCCTGGATTGATAATTATGAAACTTCGGCATCCTCTTTTTTTGTTTCTTTTTTTGCAATTTCTTAGTGGTTTACTGGACTTTGAATCTTTTAAGTTGCAATCTTGTGTTTGGCTGCTTTCTTATGAGCCAATTCATCTCTCAATCTTTGGCATCTCATTCTTGAAGCTATCATTTCTTTTTGTCATGAATGACCTAGAAAAGGAAATGATAATCCTAGCATTGTAATTTTCATCCTGTATGATATTGTGGTGTTATTATATGTATTTTGTGATATAGCACCATAGTTCTTTTTTAATAATTATGAGCTTATTGGATTCTTGTGTACTTGTGTAATGGCATTTGAGTTTGAAAATGCTGTCTTTGCTTAGAAAAGCCTCTACAGCTATTTTTATTCCCTGATTAACAAAGTTCCTTGTTTCTTTTTCAGACATGGACTAGTAATTCTAGACAGGAGTTTGTTATTGTTTTGAGGCTTTTGAAGTTATGAAGAGTTCAATCTTTACATGCAAAGTATGCAATATCCTCTTAACAAGCTTCGTGAGAATATTGTACTATTCAAGCATTTTAGTCTTTTTTATTCATTCATTGAGTACGCTTTAATTCACTTCATACTGTGAGATAGAAGATATATAAACAAGCCTAGTTGTCCCTCTAGTCTCTCCATAGGGAGAAAAAATTTGTTATTTTCTCGGAAAGAATCTGAAAATGTTTGTGTTGTAGCTGCAAGTATAAAGAAGGCCCTCACTCATGTCTCATCATTTGGCCTATGTTCATGCAAATAAACAATCTTCTCTTTGGTATTTAAAAAGAACAAACTTGATGATGTGTTAAAGCCACCGTGATAGCTATGATTCCTTTGTTCTTGTTGCTTTAGTCTGTTCTTCTTTGCTATGTCATGATTTAATTCCTTTTGCAGGCATCCAGTTTTCCGTCTACAACATTTAAAGTATTGAAAGAAGTCAAAATAAATATCATAAAAATGGAGCTTTCAATTACGCGGCCTGATGATTGGCATCTTCATCTGCGTGATGGAAAGCTTCTTGAAGCGGTTATCCCTCACAGGTTGATTTTCTCTAATTTCTCTTTTAGTGTCTTACAAGCATGTTTTCCTTGACATATTAAATATGCTTTAGATTATGCCCACATGTCTCTTTTTTTTTTGTCAAAGAGTGTGTTTCTTTTTCGATGAAAACCTTATCTGATAATAATTGTCGAATATAGCGCGCATCACTTTGGAAGGGCAATCATTATGCCGAACTTGAAACCTCCTATCACCACCACAGCTGCAGCAATGGCATATCGAGAATCTATTCTCAAAGCACTACCCATTAATAGTGGCTTCACCCCTCTCATGACACTTTATTTGACAGATTCTACCACTCCTGCCGAGATCAAGCTGGCAAGTGAGTTCAATTCGTAATTTAGTAGCTGTCTTAATGATGTATGTTGGAATTTTTTGACTGTTTATTGTCTTATTTCTAGTGTTACTCTTTTGGTTTTGCTCAACTGGTGGAGTAGTCCTTGAAGACTGTTGTTCGAGTAGTTACTTATGTGTTTTACAGATATGCTTCACTAAAGGGGCTTTTGTCGTTTTAGAAAAAGAGCAAAACTTGATATCCCCAAAACTGTTCTACTACTAGATTGCAACAACAGCTTATCCAATCTTGAATTATATATCGAATTTGAGCTCTCTTAGATTTTTTTTATTTATAGTAGAAGGTGTTCTTGCACTGTGTGATGTTTTTCTCTTTCTACCTTAGTGTTTCTCTGTTGTAGATCCATCTAAATATTATCTATTGCTTAATTTTTTTTCCTCTTTTACTATGTCTAAGAGGAGTTAGGCAAGTTCGCTAGTCTCCCATGTTGTTGGGCTGTTCAAACTTTGAAAACGAATTAAGAGTAAGGCCTTCTATTTGATTATGAGAGGAGAAGGTGCAACAAAGCCCTCTTAACTATTTGCACATGATACCATGTTGTTGAAGCATCTTGTTAAAATTTATTAACAACTATTAAGAGGGCTCCTAAGAAATATGTAATTGCTTTTTAGTCATTTGAATATGTTCTTATCACTTAGTGGGTGATGTACCATCAAATATCCCAGTCAGTGTAGCTGCAAATTTTATTTGAAGAACCCAAGTGGTAGGTCAATTTTCTTCCAGAGTAGTTTTGGCATTGTCTTGTGTCATGTTTGCTATTATTAATTGAACCCTTTTACAGAGGAGAGTGGGGTAATATTTGCTGTAAAGCTCTATCCTGCTGGTGCTACAACCAATTCTCAAGATGGTGTGACAGATTTATTCGGGAAGTGTATGCCTGTTATTGAAGAGATGGTTAAACACAATATGCCTCTCCTGGTATGTTTGTCACCCTTTAGGTGGATTTCTTTGTCATGCTAACTATGTAAATCAGAACTGTAATGTTGTCTTGTACAGCTGCATTATTGTATTTTCAGAACATGAATGGAATCATATTATTTGCTTGTAATTCCTTTGACAAAGTTTTGCACTAAGTTGAGTTTATGATGCTAGATCAATTTGTCACAGATACTCTTTGTAGTTTCAGTTCCAGTGAGCTCATTTATGAATATGGTTTTATGATGCTACAGTTGAAAGATATTAAATCTAGAGGCATATGTTGAAATGATAGACTGCATGTTCAACTTGCTCTTCTAATTGCCTTAGATTTTGAACAATGTCGTAATTCTCATTGACTAGGTGTGGGTGAATATATTAAGGCTCTCTTTTATCACTTAATCTGTAAGTGAATCCATTCTACTTGTATTGTAATTATTAGAATGTACAGCTTAGGGTGGTGAAGTAATATGGACACAGAGGCCCACTTGTCTCCAATAACTAGCAGCAAATTGCTTGTGAGCTAATTGTTAAGCTTCTTTGTAGTGTAGCGTATTGGTCAACTGGATGACATTCTTTCATTTGCATTTTGTTTTATGCTATAGCCAATAGAGGAAGGCTATTGTTTACTTAATGACATTAATATAGAGGTCTTAACTGTAGGTCCATGGAGAGGTTACTAGTCCTGAAGTTGACATTTTTGATCGGGAAAAAGTATTCATTGAGACCGTTTTAAGCCCCTTGGTGCAGAAGTTTCCACAATTGAAAGTAGTGATGGAGCATGTTACCACTATGGATGCTGTGAAGTTTGTTGAGTCTTGTGCTGAAGGTAACTTTCTATAATTCGTGTTTTCTCTCTTATTATTCTCAGTGGTTGGTTGCTTATTTTGGTTTTTGCATTACATGATCATGTTAAAAATGAAATTTTAATTATTTTGATTAGGGCGTATTGCTGCTACAGTCACTCCACAACACCTTGTCCTGAATAGGAATTCTCTTTTCCAAGGAGGGTTGCAACCACATAATTACTGCCTTCCTGTGCTTAAGAGAGAAACTCATAGTACATCTTTCAACTTTTTCTCATTTTACATATTAAATATCTTTAGATCCTTTTTTTATTTCTTGAGGTTGGCATCATGTGTTTGTTGTGTATGATTTTTTGCCGTAAGAATCTGATTATTCATAAGGACACCAATTTCTTAAGTCCAATTTGTGTACATGACCTTCATGTAAGAAGTCTAGTAATTTTTATCCACTAATCTTGAAAACCAGGTGGATGAATGATTGCTCTATGCATTAGTGCTGCAACTTGAACATGGTTGTTTGTCATGGTTTGTTTTGTTTTCTGTTCCACTGCCTTTCTGATTAGCAGTATGCTTTTTTGACGAAATCTCATTTGCAATTTACAAAACTGTCATTGCTTCATATGCCCATTTTCTCTTCGTGGGATTGAGGCTACAATAAGATTTCGTGATGTCTTGGGGGTTCCTTTTTCATTGTTTTGTTGGTATTTGGGAAGCAACAGAATTTAAGTTTCAATAGTTGTATGAGACCTTTACTGGTCTAACCTTTTATTTGGAACTATGGGCAGGAAATTACACACAAGCTAATGGGTGGTGATTATACCTTAGGAGTTTAAGACTAGTTGGTAAAACTACAGAAGTCAATCATTGTGACAATAAAATGAGATTGCTTACCCTATATAGATTTTGGATTTAACGATAAGTCTTACTTGGTACTTAAACTAAATTAGATGCTATTACCTAGTTCATTTTTGGTGATTGAATGATGTAGTGAAAATTCATTATTTTTGCAGTATTTCCATCTTTTGTCATGTCTGTGTCGTATCTTTTTTTTTTTTTTTCTCCTCTTTGGCAGAGGGACAACAAAGGAACGTGAAAAATTTACCTCCTTAATACTATTGATGTGTCATTTGTTTAAAATTTAGGGCAAGCTATTGTATCAGCTGTGACAAGTGGAAGTAAAAGATTTTTCCTTGGAACTGACAGCGCTCCCCATGATAGACTAAAGAAAGAGTGTCCTTGTGGTTGTGCTGGTATTTATAATGCTCCTGTAGCATTGGCAGTATATGCAAAGGTTTTTGAGGAGGTATTATGGCAAAACACCCTATCATTTGTTTGCTTTTTTCTCAATGATATATGCATCTGCATAATTTTTCCTGGTGGTTCTAAACCTTGAATTGATACCTTACATGGGTCCAAGTCCAGACAGATTCGCTCTCCCTCTCTCTCTCTGGTTATAGAAGCCTAATTTAATGAGCATATTAGGATTAAATCATTAGCTGGAGTCAATGCATAAATTGCAATCACAATGTGTACAGAATGTCATCATTCATGACATTTATGCTGGTTTTTTGAACTTTGATAGTGTAGCACTTCAATATTTTGCTGTGACAAATCTTATGTTTGTGTCTGTCATGACATTAAGTTATTATTTTGTGCAGTATTTGTACAGATTGCAAAAACTGATTTTTCTTCTGAACCATAACATGCTGGCCAACTTTTCCCTCAAAAGTTACTTAGTCATGCACCATGCCAAGTTACGTGATACATGAATTCATGCATGTCCTAGAATTGTTGACTTTAGCATGCAAGTTCATGTGATGCTCTTGCTTCTGGGGTATTATAGCATCTTAGCTGCATGCGTATGTCTCTTCCCTATGATTTCTGTGTCAAGATTTAGTGGATAACTGTGGGTCCAGATTCACGAATAATCAATTGCAATTTGCATGTAGTCTATACGTTTACCTGCATTGTACTTTTGGAAAAAAAAATTTTGGTTCTAAAAATTTATGTATGATATGAAGAAGGGTAACATTCAGGTTTATAGTGTAGTAGATCTATAATAGCATGCTTAATTCATTTACATGGTAGTTGAATTGATGTTGGCGGTAACCTTTGTGGTATCTTAGGCTGGTGCGCTGGATAAGCTAGAAGCATTTACAAGTTTCAATGGTCCGGACTTTTATGGGCTTCCAAGAAACACATCGAAAATCACATTAAGGAAAACCCCATGGAAAGTTCCAGAATCATTTTCTTATGCATCAGGGCATGTCGTTCCAATGTTTGCTGGTGAAATGCTCGATTGGTTACCATCTCCTGTTTGAAAGTGAATGGTTTTCAGAAGATTACCTTCAAATGAATGAATTTGAAATGAATTCTTTTCAAATCCACATTTTAATTACAGCTTTCTTCTCCATTCCTCTCAAATAAGATAACATCTTCCTCCATAGAAGTAGGGTAGTCATTTGGTCTACGCGTTTCAATCTTTAAGTCTACCCTAGTATTTCTAGTGTGAGAATTGTCCTAGGATTTTCTAACGAGAGATTCTCTCTCTCTTAGAATCTTTGTAGTTGACTCTATTTCATGTTTGTCGGCCACAAGTTCTGAATTTTGATGGCCCTATACCAAGTTTACCCTTTTACGCTGGTTTCGCTGTTGTTTCTCTACAGATTTTGGCCTTTTGGTCTTTTTATTGTGAATAGTACTTTTAGTGGTTGGGCAGCTGTTTGCTTCAGATGTCTACCTAGATTTCTTTGGACCTCTAACGTTTTTTGCGAAATTTTTTTGGGTCTGGCGCCTTATGGCGCTTATGGCAAAAAACATATGATTCACAAACAAACAGCAACTTTAGCTGCTAAATTATTCTTCACAAGTTAAATAGTACCACCAACAAACAGTAAAAAATTTATACAATTTATGCATTACTAATCAATATTTAATATTATAAAAATCAACACAACCTAGAATAATACACCTCAAATTATACTATCATATACACTGAGAAATCCTTCAATTAATCCAGTCTCACAACTTTCACTAGCATAAAATTAATCAGAACCAATAATCAAATCACAATTAGACAAATCGTAAATATATTGTAAACAATAAAAATACCAAAAAATAAAAATGCAAAACAATTAACCACTCTACGAATAGAAAAATATATCAAAATCATTATCATTCAAAGCAATACAAAATATGACAAATGCATACTACATTACAAAAATTATATTACAAATCTTTACACATGTTCCAATATAAATTACATGTACATATAATTGATAAACGAACGGAGAAGGGTTGAATTGGATGGATAGATGAGAGGAATGATAAGTAGGAGATTTTGGACCCAAAACCTCCAAATAATAATAATAATAATAATAATAATAATAGCCTATCATACCCCAAAAATACACAAAAAAACATACAACATGGGCATCTCGCGACACCGCGGGGACCAATGCCTAGTTCCAATTTCATGCGTTAACTCAAGACTACAGTTTTATTTGGCAGGTACAATCCCTCAAGAGATTGGTAATCTTTATAACCTGAAACTATTAGCCATGGATTATAACCTCAGATTATATGATCTATCCCAAGAGAAATCTGGAATTTGACTCGGCTTCAGCGGCTCTATCTTGGGCACAACAACTTAACAGGTGTGACAATTTACTAACTACTTCACGAGAAATATTAATAAGTTTTGCTTTGCTAACGGAGATGGTAACAATTTGAACTCCTATGTATTTCTACTTACTCCTTCTCTTGTCAAGTACAAAAATTAACAAAGCCAGTCTCACAGTCCAGCATCTTTTATTGTTACAAAAGTTGATTATTCTGTTCCAACATATATATCCTTGCTTTATCTTGAATTTGGCAGGCATAATTACGGCAAAGGCTTGGTGGTATTTTAAAGCTAATGCTGTTTAGTCTAGAGAATAACCAGATTGAAGGCTCTATACCAATTAGAGCTATTGTTAATTTGATTGCACTTAAAGAACTATACCTTGGTGTAAACAATTTAACAGGTATGGCACTTAAGAATAGCAATCATGAGACAACTGAAACTTTCTTGATCAAATAAACATGCTTCCGTTTGCAAATGATGTGTTTCTTCAGGATTGCGAAACATTCCATTTTAGGAGTTCTATCTGTTTTAATTTGGCAGGTGTAATTACCTATGAGGTTGGAAACCTACAAACATTGGAGGCGTTGAACCTAAGATTTAACAGTTTAAAAGGTTCCATACCAACCAGGATCTTCAACATCTCAACTTTAAGAGTGCTTTCACTTGTTGCCAACAGTCTTTCAGTTAATCTTCCATCCAATATGGGTTTAGGTCTGCCCAATTTAGAAGAACTTTTCCTCAGCTCTAATAACCTCAGTGGACTGTTTGTACCTGACTCAATCTAAAACTCCTCTAAACTCACTCATGTAGAGTTTGCTCGAAACAGACTCACTCGTCCAATTTATACAGTCTTAGAGAATCTACAATTTCTTGAATGCTGAGTGCTGTTTGATAACAATTTAACAAGTGAATCTTCATCTGTGGAGTTAAGCTTCTTCACTACGTTAGCAGAACGCAGATACCTGAGAAAAATTTCAGTGGCTAATAACCCGTTAACTGGTATTCTTCCAGTTTCTATAGGAAACCTTTCTTCTTCTATAGAAGACATTTATGCAGGTGGCTATAAAATGAAGGGAAGAATTCCAAAAACTGTTGGCAATCTAAGCAATTTGAGAGTGCTAGGTCTACAAGAGAATCCCTTGCCTGATAGTTTGTGTAGCTTACAGTACTTGAATTTATTGTGTCTGATTGGAAATCAATTCCTGCATGTTTAGGTAATCTTACTTCTCTCAGGTATCTTTATCTAGCTTCCAACAGAATAACTTCTCATGTGCCTGACAGTTTCTGGAGCCTCAAAGATCTCTTGGGATTTATTCTGTCATCGAATTTCTTGACTGGCTCTCTGCCTTCAGAGATTGGACTGTTGAAGGTTGCAACATGGATAGATTTTTTGATGAATCAGTTCGCAAATAACATTCCCAGCAGAATTGGAGAACCAGAAAACTTGAATCCTCTTTCTTTGGCATATAACATATGACAACTTTGAAGGTACCATTCCTGAGTCAATCAGTAACATGCTAAGTTTGGAATATTTCGACCTATCGTGAACACTTCAATCTCTCAGCTACTTCAATGTCTCTTTCAATTATTTACAGGGGCAAATTCCATCTAACGGCCCTTTCAAGAATTTCACTAGTGAATCTTTTATCTCCAATGATGTATTATGTGGATCATCTAGGTTTCATGTTCCAGCAAGCCAAACACTTCAATTCACAGATCGAGGACAAAGAAAGTGCTTCAAACTAAATTGATATTGTTTGGAGCTTCAGCAATAATTGCTGGTATTGCCTTGGCATTTTTGTTCGTTAGGTACATAAAGAAGGAGGAGGTTCCTAATGGAACTAATTTGTTCTCCTTGACAGCAAAAGGAAGGATTTCGTATTATGAACTCCTACAAGCAACCAAT
Organism: Coffea eugenioides; assembly: GCF_003713205.1. Taxonomy (NCBI): domain Eukaryota; kingdom Viridiplantae; phylum Streptophyta; class Magnoliopsida; order Gentianales; family Rubiaceae; genus Coffea; species Coffea eugenioides. Next base: position 29,641,944 of record NC_040040.1, on the reverse strand, counting down.
GGTTATGATGAAAGCAAATTACTAGGAAGTTTTGGATCTGTTTACAAAGGGATTCTAGCTAATGGAATGTATGTGGCCATAAAGGCGTTCAATTTACAGTTGGAATATTCATTCAAGAGTTGCACCAGAGAATCTGAAAGTCTTACGCATTCTTAGGCACAGAAATCTGAATGATGACTTTAAGGGATTAATACATGATTAGATGCCCAGTGGGAGCCTTGACTTGAGAAGTGGTTGTATTCTTACAATAATTGCTTAAGTATCATCCAAAGAATGAATGTGATGATAGATGTGGCATCTGCATTGGAGTATCTCCATCATAGTTACTCAATTCCCGTTGTTCACTGTGATTTGAAGCCAAGTAATGTCCTTCTAAATCGACTTTATGTCCATTCTTAGAAATTGACTTCTTCCTCTGTGACAATTTTTCTTGTTTTCCCAGACTTCCTACGTCATCGTTCTCCTCCAGTACATGACCAAAAAGCTAGAACTAGGAAGTTATGTAAGCGCCCATCTATTATTTTTCTTGATCCGCAGGCCTTCAACTTTGTTGAATTGAACCAATAGTGTAAGTCCTCCATCAGAGTGTGCAGCGATGAGACACATTACCTTGATACATGCTGTTTAGTATCTCTGGTCTGTCCACCCCAAGAATCGTGACCATCACTTTAACAAGGGTTATGTAGACTTCATGCAATTCAAGTGAGTATTCATCCAAGGTTGGGCTGATATCGTTCAGACAAATGCAAGAATAGCACACCACTGTAGATATATATAGAGTTACAAACTTCCTAATATTGATACTTCATCCAGGGAACACACTTGAATTTGGACAACTAGACACCACCGCCGATGTAACCTTAGGAATCTGACTTGGACTAGCCTAGTAGGCTAGTACTTACACTACTAAAGTATAAGAAAGGAAGTTAACTAAGGACCAGAGTTGGACAACATAAAAAAGTAAACAGATAAATAACATGCAACTGGAAACTTCCATGAAGGCATATTGGTAATTCATTAAGCTTGGTTTATAATGAAGATAAAAAAAAAAAAAAAGACACAGTAGTACTGCAAGTGAAAATGGGCAGATTCTTTCACTTGTTTATCCTCATGTGATCCAGTAAGCTTTTGCCATCCAGTTAGCTGCTTAGATACAGTCTGAGAAGGCTTTCGGTTTCTGTTGTCTTGTATTGTGCTCCAATTTCTTTGACAAGATCTGCTAGAGGGCCAACTTTTGCTGTGAAATTTGTTCCGTGAAATGCAGCAATTGAAAGTCTTTCTTTGTGGAAATCCACGATAGCTTTATGCTCAATGCTGCTATATTCCTCATTGCTCATTCTCTGCACAAATCATCAAAGCACATCAACTCAATGATACCTGTAGATGCTCAGTAAGTAGGAATTTGGTTTTGGTGGTCATTTACTCCATAATATCACCGATATTGATGATGATTGCTCCAGGAATGGGTTTAATAGGCACCCATGTATCGCTTTTCTTGATTTGCAGGCCTTGAACATCATTGACCTGAACTAATAAGGTCAGTCTTGTTGCATCAGAGTGCGGAGTCAGGCCAATAACTTTGTCTGCTTGCTGGCAAGGTGGATAGTAATTCATTCTTATTCCTTGTATGCCATCTTGATAGATGCTGCATAATTTGTCTGGGTCTACACCAAGATTCGCCCCCATAAGTTTAAACAGGGTGATGCAAACCTTGTGCATTTGAAGTGAGTATTCATCCATGGTTGCTCTGTCATCATCAGAAATTTGCAAATTAGCATAGAGAAGTGGGAAAAGATTGTGATGCTGTGTATTATCCATTGTCTACTTGAAAGATATTGGAGTCGTAGGCCAGAATCTCATATTTCTCTGAGAAACTGGCAATGCACGGAGGAAGAGCATGTCCCCCCAGTCAAGCTTTTGACCGTATCCTCTGATGCCACAAATATTTGACCATATCCTTCAACATCATTTGGTAGTTGTGCATAGGCCGACCGAATTACTCCGAGTCATCTCAAGTTAACTCGAATTTTTATTATTTTTACTAATTTTTTTAATTATTTTTGTTTATCATATTTTTTGTAATTTTAGATTATTAAATATTTCAAAAATTCGCGTTTCGTCGAGACCGTGACCGATATGTCGAGATCGATGTAGAACGATCCGGATCGTGACTGCAACCGCTACCACGACTTTGAACCATGGGTGTAATGGCAGCTTAAAGAAGTCCTCTGTCATCATTACAAGTAGTACAATTAGGATTCTATATGTGATGGATTCTCTTGATTTGTTACCTGAAAGAAGCCCCAGTCTTTACAAGCCCGATGAAGTTTTGCCATTAACTCAATGACAATACAGAAACTGGCATTTGTTTACAGCTAGATGCTCAGATGGAGAAGATCAGCCGTCGCACTGAAAATTTGAAGGAATGACAAATTGCTAACTGCTAATTCAGCAGTTGGCCAGCGAATATGAAATTTGATGAGGTGCCTTTCACATTTTCACAGATGCTTCACGAAATGTAAGAGATTTCAGATTTCTGAGTAATTTGTAATCTAAACACCCTTAGAAACATGTGAGATGATTAATCCAATAAACGTAATAAAATCCTGTATCAACCTGGCCTAATTTCACTGCATAGTCATTCCTTCTGCTTAGTTCAATGTGATTAATTCATAAGTAATGTGTATGTGTGGTGTGAACGTGTGCAAAATTGAGTGATGTGTATGTGTGGTGTGAACGTGTGCAAAATGAAAATAAAGGCCATGGGACTTGATAAAGCGACGGTTTGGCCATATAAAGTTCAAAAAGGGTTTTTTGAAATAAAAAATGGAGTCGCCACTTGGTATAGAGTTAGGGTGTACCAAGTCACCCAAAAAGTGTTTTTTGAATAAAAAATAAATAAACCCTTTTTGAGAGCTTTGGGTCTGCGTAACCAAAAGAGGGATCGGGGGTCACATTTGACGAAGGGGAAGGCAAGGATAAAAATCCAAGGCACCCCTTCGACCTAACCAAGGCTAGTTGCGTGATTTAACCCTTATTTTCCTATATTTTCTACCCAAAGTATGTATCGCGTATTGGATATGTCTATATGAATGCAAAAACCTAGACTTAGGGGGATTGGGGGAAATTTCTCTCCAAAGGTTGAGTGGTGTCAATCACATTAATTGTGAAGCCCAATAATGATCCTTTTGGAGAGGTCACACCTAAACCTAAATGACGTGAAAAATGAGTGGAATGCATGCCATGTGAAAGTGTGAGTTTGTGTGAAGTGAGAAAAATGATAAAAATAGTAAGATAAGAGTGAAGGTGTGCAAATGTAGATGAAAGTACTCGTGTGCGAGTGAAGATAAAAATGTTCGTGTGCAAATGAAGATAAAAAGTGTTCGTGTGCAAGTGAAGGCAAAAAAAGTGTTCGTGTGCAAGTAAAGGTGATAAAAGGTGCATGTGTGCAAATGAGACAAAAGTGAAAGTGTAATGATAGAGTGGATTGAGAATGCATGAGCCTAGGGAATTCATGCAAATTGGGTACGGGAAGACCTAAATCGTGACTTGATTTTCCCTTTGATTAGAAGGCGAAGCTAGCGTGCTAAGGCTATCGAGTAGCCACACTCGCTCGTTTCCCTTACCCAAGGGGGTTTCTCAGGCAAATGGATCCTATAACTAGCATGAGATGCAAGTCCTAATGTGAAGGGGAAGGTGTTTGAGGAACATGCCAAATGATAAACTAAAGAAAAATGCGTGATATGTGGTGATCATGCACTTAATGAAAAAGGAAAAAAAAAAAAAAAAAAAAAAAAAAAAAAAAAAAAAAAACCTATTGGGTCTAGCATTGGACTAGCCCTTTCTATGACATCCTACTATCATTAGATTAGTGAAAAAGATGAACCACAACTAGCGTTGGACTAGTGTGGTGACGTACATTCATCCATCACATTCATTCAAGGATATGGAAAGCGAGTAGACATGTCAATCACATAGCACATAACACTTAGCATGCATATCTAAATGCCAAAACCTAAGAAAACGATTAAACATATAGCACATAGACATGCAAGACACATAAGGTAATTAAGACCCTAACTATTACATTTGCTAGCTAGGCACATGACTTCGACAGGTCTTCATTGAATGCTCCTCCAAGCCCTATCTATTACATTAGGGAGACCCTACTACAATCTAAAAGGGGGAAAAGGAATAAAAATAATTAAATCCCTAACTATTACAAGCCAAGAGGTGTACACATACCCCATAAAGAATAATTTAAATAAAAAGCAAAAGTAAATGACATAAATAAAAGAAATTAAAGAAAGGTTAGGAAAGCGAAGTAGACATGTATTTCTCAAGTAGCACGTTGGTTCACATAGGAGAGACAAAAAAGATAAAAGAAGTTATACCTTCCTTGAGTTGGAGCCCTAATGGGGTGAAGTCACTTATTCATCCTCCAAAATAAAAGAAAAGGTCAAGGCACCAATTTATTTGGCAAATAATCACAAAGGATAAAAATAAACATGAATTTAAATCAATTAAATCATGTCAACAAACCACATTTAAGAAGTCAAGAGAAGAAAGGACTTGATTGCAAAGAATGACAAAATTTTGGGGCCAACATTAAAGAAAAATAAAGTTCAAGGGCCTATTTGCAATTAAACCAGGGACTCAATTGAAAGGAATGGAAATGTCTAGGGTCACAGTAAAAATATCCAAAAGTCAGGGGACTGGAATGAACTTTCGTCATTGGGCTACTTGACTTAACAGGCCATTGGGCCCTTTTCTCTATTTGTTTGGGCCAAAACTCCTTAGCCTGCCGCAAAGCCCAGAGGCTACATGTGGGCTGGCCTTCATTTCTTAACACAGCAAACCCAACAAAAGGAGTGGGTTTTTATTCCTTAGGCCCAAGCCAAAAATCCAAGTAAAAACAAGCCGAATCACTTGCACAGACCCAATCAAGTATTATTATCCAAATCCTAAATCATAACTCTAAGCCCAACAATATAAACAAATCAACTAAGATTATTAAGCCACATTTATGACCTAAAATCAAGAATTACTCTATCCAAAGAATCGCATAAAATATGCAAACAGAGGATTAAACTTAAAATGGTAGAATTAGTTCAATTTTCCAGATTTTGGGCCATATCAAAGTAAGGGGAAATATTAAAGGATCAAATGACAACTTTCAGAATTCATTCATTCATTCATGAATTTGCAGGAGATGTCTTCTTTATCAAACCCAGACAACCGACATTAGAGCCATGTTCATGCAGTTTCAGACCACCTCTTTCAACCCAAACATTAAATCATCAAATATCCCTTTAAACAGCAAAATAGAGGGCTGCCGTAAGAAGGGAAAAAACGCAAAGAAACAAAACGCAGCAAGGTCATCTTTCACATACAATTTTCAATTCGGCATTTCATCCAACAGCAGATAGGCATCAAAATTCCATCAATTTTCTACTCAAGTGAGGTCACGGCTGGCCCCAAAAATTATCAAAGAAACCAGAAATTTCAAGCTGACCAACAAACGCATAAAACCAATTACTGAAATCACTATCTTGCTCACAAAACCCAAATGCCAAGAAAACAGGAAGTTCTTTTCATCCAATCACAATAACAAGAAAGCTCAAATTTCGGCATCCTGAACTTTCTAAGCAAAGGGCTAAGCAAGTAAACATAACCGCAGCACACTCAACCGCATTAGCAAAGACAAACAGAACCATTACAGGAGCCCACAATTCAAATGGTTTACTACTGAATGTCATACAAGACTTAAAACAACATTTTTCATGCATTTCCAAGCATTATTTGCTAATGAAAAATTCCAGAAACAACTGCAAATTCTGGTTTCACTCCCTTGGCAAGTCACATAAATTTTCCAGCACTTGGTTGGTCTTAAATCCGAATTTACCTCGGTTGAATCATTGTGTTAAGAGCTTTCTATTTTCATTTCATTTTCTGGTTTGGACATGCTTATAAACTCTTAAATTCCTTATGCACGTATCAAGCTAGCATATGAATATTTCCAGCTCAGAAATCAAGTTCAAATAATATCCATAACCATCAAAATTTCCAGAAATTTTTCTGTTTGGTCCGGATGATCTTGCCTTAAGGCAGATTGCACTTTTGAATTTTTATTCCCCTGTTTTAAAACTTACTAGTCAACTACATGCAGGCCTAATTAACTTGTCATTACTAATTAATCAAGATTAAGGCTCCAAAACAGAAAAACTAAACCGAATGAGGCTACATTAGCAAGATAACCTCTCGGCGGTCACTTTCCATCAAAACAAAATTTCCTTAGCTTTTTATTTCTTCATCCGGCTTCATGAAATGATCATGCAAGGCCTTAATCCTAATAATCATCCAAAATCCAGTTAGTCCAGCTCCATTTCATGCTCAGATTATCACAGGGAATCAGAAATAAAATTGCATTTTCATCTCAGCCCTCGGCTGGAACATCAACATCCAAAACAGAAATTTCTAATGGCTTAATATCATCATCCGACTGCCTAACCTCACATGCATATTACTAGATGACTTAAACTTCTTGGTTTTGATTAGTTAGACACTTAATCCAACTCAGATTGTCGCATAAAGTCAGAAATAAAAACTACAATTCCAAGCAAGCTCCTCGGCAGAAATGTTTTTAACCAAGACAGAAATTTTCCACAGCTTTGGTTTCATCATCTAATTACCCAAATTAACACATGCAAGGTCACGGCTGGCTTAAACTACCTCTGATTATCCATTTTTAGTCCAGAAAATTTACCTCAAAGCAAGCTAAGACCACACACGAAAATCTGAAAAATTTCTGCTCCCTTTCGGCTCTCACGCACGCGACAGGTTTGCTGGTTCTGGTTTGGTGTAGCGGCTTCAACTGGTGGAGGTGGAATGTTGGAGTTGCTGGAAACGGTTGCAGCTGGTTGAAGTTTTGCTCACGGTTTCTCTCTGCCTTTCTTCCAGCTCACGGTCAGAACAAAACGGACAGAAGATTTCAACTCGCGTTTCCTCCCTTGCTCTCGGATGCCTCACGATGAAAAATGAAGTGCCGTGGTTTGCGGTGTCGGAATCCAAAGGAAGAGGGATGGTTCCGTGGTTTTGAGTGTAGAAGTCGTTGAGTGTTGTGTTGGTAGTGCATTTTGATTGGTTGAATGGTGCGGTGCTGAAGCTTCTGTCCGAGGAGCTGTTTGTGCAGAGAAGGAATTAACATTTGTGGTTTGTGTCAGTGAAAATGAAGGAATGGTATCGTGTCTTGTGGTTGTGGAATGAAATGTGAAGTAGAGTGATTGATGTGGTGCCGTGGTTATGGAGATGTTTTTTTTTATTTTTTTATCTTAATTATTTAACAAAAATAATAGTAAAACTAAATAATAATAAAAACAACAATTTTAATTACAAACACATCGAAATAAACAAACTAAAAATAACAAAATTACCATTTTCGATCTTTTCTTTCATTTTTCATCATTTCTCATCATTTTTTTTTTCAAAATAAATTAACAAAAATAAACCAAAATGCCAAAAAATTAAATTTGAACGTATTTTGTGAACAATTTTCCTTTTTTTCTCTTTTTCCATGATTTTTCTACGTTAAAACTTAAAAATTAAAATAGAAACTAGAAACTAAAAAAACTAAAAGCAACCACGACAAATGAGAATAAAAAGTAAAAGAAATTACACCAAAAATTTGGTGTCTACAGTTTGCCCCTCTTTGTCTGAGTTTTGGAAAAACTTGAGACAAAGAAGTAGACACCAAATACTTACCTGCGTTATTCGGCTGCAATGGACGCTTCTGAAATGAGGATCGACCTCTTTAACATTTTTTTTTTTTTTTTTTTTTTTTTGATTTTTTTTTGAAATGGGATTGATCCAAACAGGAAAGTAAAACGGGACTGACCCGAGCAGAAATTTAAAATTGGGACTGACTAGAGAAGGAAATTCAAATCATGGGACTGGCCCGAACAAGCTTTAATCGCGGGACTGACCCGAATAAGCTTTGAATCGTGGGACTGACCCGAATAATATTTGAATCATGGGACTGACCCGAATGAGCTTTTGAATCGTGGGACTGACCCAAATGAGCTTTTGATCGAGGGACTGACCCGAAAATGCTTTTGATCGAGGGACTGACCCGAATGAGCTTTTGATCGAGGGACTGACCCGAATGAACTTTTGATCAAGGGACTGACCCGAAAATGTTTTTGATCGAGGGACTGACCCGAAAATGTTTTGATCGAGGGACTGACTCGAGAATTTTTTTTTTGATCGTTAAGGGACTGACCCGAAAAATGTTTTTTGATCGAGGACTGACGCGAAAATGCTTTTGAATCGAGGGACTGACCCGAAAAAATGCTTTTGATCGAGGAGACTGACCGAAATGCTTTTGATCGAGGGACTGACCCCGAAAATGCTTTTGATCGAGGGACTGACCCGAAAATGCTTTTGATCGAGGGACTGACCCGAAAATGCTTTTGATCGAGGGACTGACCCGAAAATGCTTTTGATCATCGGTCAGTGGGATTAAACCCGATCCTGCCGTGACGAAATTTGATTCGATTTTGGTTTTTGATTGATGATTTTTGCTTCTTTTTTACTTTTCTTTTTGATTTTCCAAAATCTTTACAAAAAATTAATTTGCCCCAGTATGATGAATTTTTGCTATTTGAGTCCAGAGTTGATTCTGTATCGCCATGCTGTTGCATTTTTGATGAAATTTGCTTGCGACATTTTCAATCTGCCTTTGTTCACCGGAGGATTCTTTCCGACACCGATTCCAGTGCAAGGTGTGCTTACTTTCATCTGTGTATGCAATTTTCTGCAAAAGAGAAAAAACAAAGGAATTGCCACCATTATTTGATCCGTTTGTCCTTGAGAATCGTGTAAACATGAGTCTTTGGATGCCTTCGTCAAAGTTGACCGTGGCATCTGACTTGGTTGGATTTATCATTTCTAAACGTCTCTGATTTTTCCCGACTAACCGAGCGTGCATTTTGCCATATTGTGAAGCTTGCGTAACCGACCTTGCTGAATTTCAACCATTTTCGCAAGATGACTGAACCCAAGTATGCTTTGAATAAACCATGGGGTTATCATTCACCAAAATTCGATGATGAATATGTGAAAGAATGCAAACACAAACCATTTGTGCTTAAAGCCTACAAAAATGCCATGAATACAAGCAATTGAGAAAAAATGAGCTTCCTAAGAATGAATTTGCTAAAGAAATATTTTTACAAAACGACACAGTTTTGGCCAACGGATGTCATATTCGAGTCCCTGAATATCTTTGTTCTGCAATTCGACACTGGCAGAAGTATTATGAAGAGAAATTCCAAATGAACCAAGTCATCAACTGTTCTTCCTCGTGTTTGCTCATTGAAGAAATCTACCTAGCGCCCTTTCGGGTTTTTACCAAGGTTGCCCCCACCTTTTTTTTTTTTTTTTTTTTTTTTTTTTTTTGTCTTTTCTTTCTTTCTTTCTTTTTTCCCTTTTTTTTTCCTTTTTTCTTTTTTTTCCTTCTTTTTTTTTCTTTTTGAGGTGCCCTTTCGGGTTTTTACGTAAGAAAGCAATGGAAGAGCTCAACCATAATCGCCTCAGAAGTATGAGTTAAAGATTTCTGACATCAGTAAAATGCACTTCCCTTGTAAGATTAAGCGAAGGCATTATGGACATCACTTGTCAGTTGATTAGCAAACTTTCCAATAGAAATATAGCAAGTGACGAAAGCCAGGACTTTGGGCTTTTGTAATGGAGTCAGGTGGGATATGTCAAGAAAAGTTAAGGCTTGAAAACAATTTGCTCTTATGAGAGGTGAAATAACCTGAGATTGCATCATTTGAAATCATCTTCAATTTCGAACGAAACTGAGGGAAATTTGCCCCAGTTTGATTGAATTTTCTCTCTTTGCTTTTTCCATTGCATCTTCCTCACTTTTTGCATTTTTCTTCAAAGCTAAATTTGCCCCAGTATGGGGTTCTCTTTTCCTTTTCATCTCTTTTTTTTTTTTTTTTTTTTTTTTTTTTTTTTTTAAGGTGCACTCTCGGATTTTCACCTACGGCAGCAAATGGAAGAGCTTGACCATGATCGACTCAGGAAGGTAAGTTGAAGATTGCTGACATCAGTAAAATGCGCTTCTCTTATAAACCTAAGCGAAGGCATTATGGACATCACTTGCCAGTTGATTAGCAAATTTTCTTGATAGAAATACAGCAAGGGACGAAAGTCAGGACTTTTGTCTTTTGTAATGAGGTCAGGTGGGATGTTTCAAGAAAGGTTGAGGCCTGAAAGCAGGTATGATGAAAGGTGTGAAATAACCTGAGATTGCATCATTTTGAAATCATCTTTAATTTCGAACGAAACTGAGGGAAATTTGCCCCAGTTTGATTGAATTCTCTCTCTTTGCATTTTTCATTGCATTTCTCACTTTTGCATTTTTCATCAAAACTAAATTTGCCCCAGTGTGGGGTTCCTTCTTTTTCTTTCTCTTTCAAAATAAATTTGCCCCAGTGTAGGGTTTTCTTTTCTTTTGATCATCTCTTTTCCAAAATAACTTGGCCCCAGTGTGGGGTTTGCAACTCTCAGGGGCTGCCAAACGAAAATTACTGCTCTGATGGCTCAAAAGGGATAACTAGGGATGAAATGTTTTGATTGAAAAGGAAGATGGCCTGACTTTTACCTCGTCCCTTGCATGATTTCCAAAAGAAATTTGCATAATCAAAAATAAAGACTTCTTACACATGTCTGATTTGATAGGTTGAGAGACTGTTTGTCCGTCCATCTCTTCAAGGATAAGTGCTCCACTCGGTAGCACCTTTTTGAATGACAAATGGCCTTACCAGTTTAGGCCAAATTCGTCTTTGATTTCATCTTGCATTGGCAAATCTCGCTTTAACTCTTTGTCCTTCTTCTCTAAAGGACCGGTGGCGGACCTTTTTGTTATGAACACAGGCCATACGATATTCAACTGCTTTTTATCCATCAAAATCAATCGTCGGTGACGCTGCTTTAACCAATCAGCTTAGAACTTGGAAGAGGAGGGATTTCTTGATGAAAGGCTTTCTTAACGAAAGGATTTTCAATGAAGAGCTTTCTTAATGAAGGGATTTTTCAATGAAGGATTTTTAATGAAGGGATTTTTTGGCCTTCTCAAAGAAGGGATTTTTCAACGAAAGGATTTTTGGCCTTCTCAAAGAAGGGATTTTTCAACGAAGGGATTTCTGACCTTCTCAAAGAAGGGATTTTTCAATGAAGGGATTTCTTAATGAAGGGACTTTTGGATGAATGGTATTATCGGAATCCAGAACAGTGATATTCAAAGGGTCAAATAATTTCATCTTTGGCCATTTAAAAGAATTAAAATTCAGGACAATAATCAAATAAACAAATTGTGCATTTAATGGAAAAACTAATCAAAACGAAAACAAGACAAAAACTTAATTGCGAAAGATGTTTTCATGAAGCTATTCACATATGCAAGAAATGGTTTTTGTGAACTTTAGTAAATAACAACCCCTAGATTTACCGAAATTCCCTTCGAGAGGGAAGATACTCGGCCATCCAAATTGTGCAAAACTCCTTCAGGATTTCAAATTTCGTCGTTGGAGGTGGATGCCTCGAAGGTGTCCTGGTGTTCAGGAAAAGGATTTGTACTTATGATCGGCCCTTGTTCACCTCTTTTCCTTAGCACTATTTCTCCTGCCTCGATCATGTCTTGGACTTTGTGCTTAAGTGCCCTGCAATCGGCGGTTGAGTGGCCAGGTACTCCCGAATGATAGGCACAAATAGCATGTGGATTGTACCCAGCAGGCATGCCATGAAGGTAAGTTGGAGGGGGAATCACGCCTATTTTGTTGGCAACCTTCAATTGCTCATACAATTGGTCCAAAGGCCTGCCTAGGTTGGTGAAGGTTCGAGTACGGCTTTGATTGTAGGTTTCAGTGGGTCGGGGATAGTTGTAGGTGGGTCTATTTGGTGGGGGAAATCTTTGGTGGTAAGGAGGCCGAGGACGAGCTTGTTGAAAGCTTGGTTGAGATATTTGGAAAGGGGTTGTAGGCGGGTTGGCATAATTTGGGCGAGGTCGAGGATGAGTGATATTGGTGTGATAAACGGGATGATGGTTTGAATGGTAAGGGTTTGAGTAGGTAGGGTATTGTCGAGGTCTGGGTCTTGGGACAGGGTTTTGATTCCATGTGAAAGCAGTTTCCCCCTCTTTCTTTTGGAATTGCGGGTTCTTCCCACTAGTCCCCTGACCTTGCAAAGCATCCAACTGTGACTTGAGGGTAGAGACATTAACAATCTTCCCAACTTTCACGAAGTCATCGTACTCCTCAAGTTTATTGACAATGGCGGCGAACGAGCATCCAGTCATGCGGAAAATTTCTTCAAAATACGGGGGATCATGTGCTTTAATGAAAGTGTGTATGATTTCGTCCTCAGTCATCGGTGGCTCGACTTTTGCAGCTATTTTCCTCCACCTCTTGGCATAAGTCTTGTGATCCTCGGAGGGTTTTCTTTTTGTTCCTTCCAACGTGGTTCGTGTCGGAGTCAGCTCGCAGTTATACTCATATTGCCTTACAAAAGCATTGGACAAGTCAATCCAGGTTTTTACTTCTTCGAACTTCAAATTTGAGTACCAGTCGAGGGCATCCCCCTCCAGACTTTCCGGGAACAACCTTAGAGGCAGGTTCTCGTCGTCTACAGACTTTCCCAACTTGTTAGCAAATAGTCGGAGGTGTGTCTTGGGATTACCCGTCCCATCGTACTTGTTAAACTTAGGGGTTTTGAACCCCTCGGGCAATTGCACATTGGGAAAGAGACAAAGCTCGTCGTAGTCCAGGACTCCTTGCTTGTTCAACCCCTGACTCTTCCTCATAAACTCATCGAAACGAACAAGGCGTTTGAGCAGCTTTATATCAACGGGAGCAAAAGATTCCCTCATTTCTGCCTTGGTTTGAACAGTATGATCTGGCAAGAAAGGCTCGGCAGCAGTGTGATAAAAGGTATGTGGCTCAGGTGGTATATTTGAAGTGATTTGGGGTGGTGAACCTCGCGTGTGAGTAAGAAAAAATGAAGGATGAGGAGGGTAAGTGTATGGCAAATTTGTGGTGGGATAGGTGAAAGTTTCTTCGGGTGCAATAGGAAATGATGGAGTAACAGTGGTATGGGCCGAAGGTAGGACAAATGGCTCTTGCTCAGGCTGTCTGGCGGGTACAGGTTCGGGTTGAACTCCGCTGCTAATTAGCTCATCATTCAACTTCCTTTGGGCGGCCATCTCAGACGCCATCTCTCCAAACTTGGTAAGCATCTCAG
>NC_040040.1:29575073-29621033 GCF_003713205.1 Coffea eugenioides | reverse complement strand
TTCATTTTGCGTAACCACTAGCCGTGGATCAGTCCCACTAGTGAGCATTTCCTTTTGCGTAGCCACTAGCCGTGGGTCAGTCCCACTAGTGTGCATTCCATCTTAAGTTTTTATTCAGGTCAGTCCTATGATTTTAAATCTTTTGTTCGGGTCAGTCTCAGGATTTTTAATTTTATTCGGGTCAGTCCCATGATTTTAAATTTTATTCGGGTCAGTCCCACGATTTTAAGTTTGTTCGGGTCAGTCCCTTGAGTTTAAATTTTATTCGGGTCAGTCCCATGATTTTAAATCGCTTGTTCGGGCCAGTCCCATGATTTTAAATTTTGTTCGGGTCAGTCCCATGATTTTCAGTTTGTTCGGGTCAGGCCCGATTTTTAAAGTCCTGTTCGGGTCATTCCCGTTTTAAATTTTCTGTTCGGGTCAATCCCGTTTTAAATTTCTGTTCGTGTCTATCCCGTTTACATTTCTGTCCGGGTCAATCCCGTGGGTCTATCCCATTTACATTTCTGTCCGGGTCTATCCCGTTTACATTTCTGTCCGGATCTATCCCGTGGGTCTATCCCGTTTACATTTCTGTCCGGGTCTATCCCGTGGGTCTATCCCATTTAATTCCTGTTCGGGTCAATCCCGTTTTAAATTCCTGTTCGGGTCAATCCGTTTTAAATTCCTGTCGGGTCAATCTCGTTTTAAATTTTCTATTCGGGTCAATAAATTTTCTATTCGGGTCAATCCCGTTTTAAATTTCCTGTTCGGGTCAGTCCCGTCTTAAATTCCTGTCCGTCGAGATCATTTTGTGGTCGAATAACACAGGTAAGTATTTGGTGTCTATTTCTTTGCCTCAAATTTTTCCAAAACTCAGACAAAGAGGGGCAAACTGTAGACACTAAAATTTCAGTGTAATTTCATTTACTTTTTATTTGTCGTGCTAGGTTTATTCACTTTTTAGTTTTTAGTTTTTAGTTTTTTATTTTATTATTTTAAGCTTTAGCATAGAATTTCTCGGGAAAAAGAAAAGCATTCAAAAATTATGCTTTAGTTGTTTTGATTTAAATTCAATGTTTTCTTGGGAAAAATATGAAAAATGAAAAAGGGGGAAACCCGATTGCGGGTTTTGGGCTATTTAAGAAAAAAAGAAGAAAAAAGGGAAAAAAGAAGGGAAAAGAAAGAAAAATTAGCATTTCATTTTTATCTTTTTATGCCTAGTTCCGCTCATTTTATTCAATCTTTCTTCATTAGTTATTTTTCTTAATTAGTTATTTATATTGTGTTAAATTATTATAAAAAAAAAAAGACCCGCGGCATGCATGCTGCGTATTTTCGCAGCTTGTAAGGAAGGACTCGGGCAGCCCTTTGGCTGCAATTTTAGAAGAGATGGCCGAGGGTTTAGGGTTGGGGTTCCCCCATATAAAAAGAAAAAGGAACCGCAGCCGAAGGAAGTTTTGAGTGGACGGCTGTAGAGAAAGGAAAAAAGCTACGAGGGTTCTGGAGAGAGAGCAAGAAACAGAGAACTGGGAAAAACTGAGGGCTGAAAAACTGAGGGCTTTGAGAGAGTTGAGACCGAGAGAGGGCAGGAAGCGAGAAAGGAAAAGAAAAGGGAAAAAACGGCGGATGAAAACTCTGGAGAAAAGAGTGTGTTAAGGCTGAAGTCGAAGAAACCGCGAGAGAGGCTTGGGACGGCTGGAAAATTAGAGGACTGGCAGCTGAAAGAAGCAGAGCAGCGGACCTCGGGCAGTGACGGGGAAGAGAGTTTCGGTAGTAGCGACCGGAAGGAAAAGGAAAACACAGAGCAGCCGCAACCCCAGAGGATCTCATCGTCGACATTGGCTGAAGTGGTGGCGCTGTCATTTCTGCTGCTACTCTCCTTCTACTGCCGTGCACTCCATCACCACCGGCAAAATCTTCACCAAGGTATTTCAGTCATGATTTCCTGCAAAGTTTGGATTTTTCTATTTGTTCTTGTTTGATTTATGGTTAAGGAATGCATGGGGATTAGACCTAGGTTTCAAGGATGGTAGTTTGGGGGATATATGATGAATCCATGAAGCTTTCGTTCGATGTTTATGGCTGATTTTGGTGCATTTGAACAAGCAAATCCAGAAAATGGCGTATAACTTTGGGCAATTCTGATTGATGTTTCTTCCAGCTGTGTACGTGCGGCAGTGCCTTGTTGCTGTTTTCTTGCTGTTCTCCTTTCCATTTTATTCTTAGCACCTTGCTTGCTGTTGTGGTTGGGCCTTATAATGTTTTCTCGAAGTTCTGAGTTAGGGTCAGTAAACGTTTATATTTCCTTGCGCTGTTGCTGAATCTCGATTGGGGTTGGATGAATCTGTTTTGTTGCTTTGCTGCATTTCATGCTTGTTTGTTTTGATCATATCTCCTGGAGACAGATGATTATGTTTGGGGAATGGTAATGACAATGGGTTGGAGCCTTTGTGGTTGAGCTTAGTTGTTGAACTAGTATAAGTCTGTTTGAATTCTTGCATACAAACATAGTTCGGTTAAAGTAAATGAAACGCAGCAACAACAATGCCGAACAGCATGGCTGGAAATTGTCGCAAGTGTCACTCTTTCTTTTGTTGCATTTGTATCCCGTTGCTTGGACTGAATCTTCAGGGATAATTTGAAGTCTTGCATTAGATTTTGGTTGTCGAAATGGCAGAATCCATTTGAGTGGCTTCATTATAGGCCTTTTTATTGAGTGATGAAGTTTCATTTAAGAAACTCACAAGGCTGGTTTTTCTTTTGCTGCCGCAGCATATGCTTTCCATTTGGTTGTTCATTTGATCATTTTGGTTCAGTGTTTATGATTGGTTTGCGTTAATCATAGTGTCTTGCTGTTAAATGGCGATTGAGTGATAGCCTTTGCTAGATTTTTGCTTGAAGTCTTGCATGAAGTTTACGTTTGAAAGCTTAAAATTGCAGAAGAAAGCTTCCTAAGCTACCAGATGTTTTTTGTTGCGGAAAACTTGATGATTCGTGGCTTTTGCATGTTTTGCATGCAAAAACAGCTTTCAATAATTTCATTTTGACCCCTTGGCTTCTAACTAATGCTATTATGACCCAATCAATTGAATAATCCCCTCAATTTGGTCCTTGGCAGCTTCAATCTTTCAACTCAATTGCTTGTTTGCTTCAATAAATTACCATGCTTTGTTTAGATTGCACTTAATGCATGAGTTTAAGAACTTTGTGTCCAAGTGAGCTTGTGTTTACCTACTCTCTTTAATTTTCCCAAATAAATTGGTACCTTGACCTTTTCTTTGTATTTTTGAGGGCAAATAAGTGATTTCAATTCATTGGGGCCCAATTGCGAGGGAGGTAACCTCTATCTCCTTGATTTTCGTTTCTCCTATGTGATCCAACGTGCTAAGTGAGAATTGCATGTTTACTTGCTTCCCTTGCCTTTCCTTAATTCCTTTCATTTATTTCATTTTTCTTTTGCTTTTTATTTAAGTTATTCTTTATGGGGTATGTGTACACCTCTTGGCTTGTAATAGATAGGGCCTGGCGAGCATTTTTGTCCATTTTCCCCTCCCTCTTTTTGTTTTAGTTAGCAAAATGCAATAGGCTCATTAGATTGATTGCTTGCTTTTGTTGCTACGTGTTAATTTTCTTTATTAGGCTCTTGCATTTAGTCGAGTATGCTAAGTGTTATGTGCTACGTGCTTATAGGTGATTGGCATGTCTACTTGCTTTCTATAGTCATAGATGAATGTGATGGATGAATGCACGACACCACACTAGTCCAACGCTAGTTGTGGCTCATGGTCCCGTTTTCCACTAGTCCAACGCTAGTAGGAATTCATAGATATGGGCTAGTCCAACGCTAGACCCTTAGGGATTTCCCTCGCTAGTTCATACTTGCATGTTTCACTACATTTCATGCATTTTTCTTAGTTTTCTAGCATTTGGCATGCCCCTCCAACCCTTTCCCTTTCATTCTAGGCTTTTTACATCTCCATGCTAGTTATAGGGTACATTTGCTTGAGAGTCCCCTTTAGATAAGGGAAACGAGCGAGTGTGGCTACAAAATAGCCTTAGCACGCTAGTTCTTCCTTCTAATCAAAGGGAAGATTAAAGTCATGAAGTTAGGAGTCATTCCCGTACTCGACTTGATGCATTCCTCTAGGTTCATGCACTCTCATTCTTATCATATCACTTCCTCACTCTTTCATCCACATTTTCTCACACTTACATTTTTCTCAATCCACATGCCATGTTTGCACATTTTTCTTCTTTTATCATTTATTTTCTGTCTTCTCGAGCGGTCCTTGGAGAATCGAATTCGTATCATCTGGTATCAGAGTTTCGGCTCTTGATTCAGGTTAATATCCTTTTCTTTTCTTGTTTTCTCCTTTATTTTTCTACCAAACCCTTCCCAATTAAAAAAAAAATCGTCACCGTAGGGTTTGAATTTTCACCGCTTTATTTGTGTCGTTGTTCTAGTTGATTCCTTCGTTCCTTCTTGAGTCTCCAATCATGTCTTGTTTCGTATCGCATCTTATTTCGTTGTTTGTCAAAATCTGTTCGTAGTAACTTGTATTGAGTCGTCAAAAAAAAAAAATCGAGGGGGTACTGTTCACGACTATAGCGATCACTGTTCATCCGAAGTACTATTCATCCAAAAAAAATTTCTTGCCGTGATTTGTTCTTGTGTTTAGAGTGTTTCGGGAAGTCGTTAAGTATGAAAAAAAACAAAAATGTTTTGGTATTTGTTCTTGAGGAAATTCAAAGTTACCGTTAAGGTTCCTTGGAGTTGTGTTCAAATTCTTGAAATTGTGGGCTGCTCAAATTTGTTTTGTGTCGTTGCTTGAAGTTCTGGATTCAACTTCTTGGATTTCTTGAAGTTCTTGATTGGTAAAACAACAATCTTGAAATTTCTTGAAGATCAAAATTCGAATCTTGAAGGTCTTGAGCAACCCTATTTATTTTTTTTTCCAACAATTCATGGCTTGTCTCTTGTTCCTTGAATGAAATTACAGCAAAATTAACTTGTGTAATCTGTGAAAAGCTTCAAGAAACATGCTTGATCAGTTTTGGAAACTTGTTGAACCGCAAAAGCTTCAAGAAAGTAAATCTGGATTCGGTTTCCTAAAACTAATCCTAGTTGTAATAGGATTTCCTAAAACAGTCCCTTTCACCCAACTATTGTTCTAATTCCTTTTGGTTTTGAACAAAGGGGATTTCTAAATCTTGTTTACCTTGGAACACACCAGAAATTCATGGGAAAATTTTGGAAAAATTCCAGATCCATTTTGGACAAGAAAACAATTGCGGAATTCACTCTAGTCAATTAGGGTTTTTTTCTTGTCTTTGGTCCATTAAATCTTTTTCGTGTCAAATCTATTTCTGCTATTTTTCCATCAATTTCTGAGTTTATTTAGAGTCTAATCATGTGGGAAAGGTAAACTTTGAGTCGAGTCATCCATTTTTTTTGTTCCATTTAATCGTTGCATTCTAGTTGGTTCTATTGGTGAATTGAGTTGTTTACCTTGAGAAAATCCTGATTTCTTCAAGGAAAGCAATCAAGGGCTTTGAGAACTTAATTAGTGAGATCATTATAGTGTTAAACACTTGAGTGATACACGAGAGTTAAGTGTAAACACGTGAGGGAGCGATGAGAAATTTTTTTTTCTATTAACATTTTTGCAGGTTACATCAACATGTCAAAAGAAGGTGGAACTTTTCCCTTTAGCCTGTGAAAGCTAAGTTGAACATCCTAGAGTTGATCTTAGGTTGTTTCTTGATTTATCAATCAAGCAAACACACTTGATTATGGCGTCTTCTACCATCGAATAAAGTGTGTTTGCTTGATTGATAAGTCAAGAAACAACCTAGGATCAACTCTAGGGTGTTCAACTTAGCTTTCACAAGCTAAAGGGAAAAGTTCCACCTTCTTTTGACATGTTGATGTAACTTGCAAAAACGTTAATAGAAAAAAAAATTTCTCATCGCTCCCTCACGTGTTTACACTCAACCCTCGTGTATCAGTCAAGTGTTTAACACTATAATGATCTCACTAATTAAGTTCTCAAAGCCTTTGATTACTTTCCTTGAAGAAATCAGGATTTTCTCAAGGTAAACAACTCAATTCACCAATAGAACCAAATAGAATGCAACGATTAAATGGAACAAAATAAATGGATGACTCGACTCAAAGTTTACCTTTCCCACATGATTAGACTCTAAATAAACTCAGAAATTGATGGAAAAATAGCAGAAATAGATTTGACACGAAAAAGATTTAATGGACCAAAGACAAGAAAAAAACCCTAATTGACTAGAGTGAATTCCGCAATTGTTTTCTTGTCCAAAATGGATCTGGAATTTTTCCAAAATTTTCCCATGAATTTCTGGTGTGTTCCAAGGTAAACAAGATTTAGAAATCCCCTTTGTTCAAAACCAAAAGGAATTAGAACAATAGTTGGGTGAAAGGGACTGTTTTAGGAAATCCTATTACAACTAGGATTAGTTTTAGGAAACCGAATCCAGATTTACTTTCTTGAAGCTTTTGCGGTTCAACAAGTTTCCAAAACTGATCAAGCATGTTTCTTGAAGCTTTTCACAGATTACACAAGTTAATTTTGCTGTAATTTCATTCAAGGAACAAGAGACAAGCCATGAATTGTTGGAAAAAAAAAGAAGTAGGGTTGCTCAAGACCTTCAAGATTCGAATTTTTATTTTCAAGAAACTTCAAGATTGTTATTTTACCAATCAAGAACTTCAAGAAATCCAAGAAGTTGAATCCAGAACTTCAAGCAACGACACAAAACAAATTTGAGCAGCCCACAATTTCAAGAATTTGAACACAACTCCAAGGAACCTTAGCGGTAACTTTGAATTTCCTCAAGAACAAATACCAAAACATTTTTGTTTTTTTTCATACTTAACGACTTCCCGAAACACTCTAAACACAAGAACAAATCACAGCAAGAAAATTTTTTTGGATGAATAGTACTTCGGATGAACAGTGATCGCTATAGTCGTGAACAGTACCCCCTCGATTTTTTTTTTTTGACGACTCAATACAAGTTAATACGGACAGATTTTGACAAACAACGAAATAAGATGCGATACGAAACAAGACATGATTGGAGACTCAAGAAGGAACTAAGGAATCAACTAGAACAACGACACAAATAAAGCGGTGAAAACTCAAACCCTAAGGTGATGATTTTTTTTTTTTTGAATTGGGAAGGGTTTGGTAGAAAAATAAAGGAGAAAACAAGAAAAGAAAAGGATATTAACCTAAATCAAGAGCTGAACCTCTGATACCAGATGATACGAATTCGATTCTCCAAGGACCGCTCAAGAAGAAACCGAATCGATTAGGCAGCGGAAGGATCTATCTCGATCAGGCTATGGATAAATTGGATGGATTCTAGACAATCAAGGACCGCGCGAGATTGAATAGAAGGGTAGAATGACACCACAATTCAACGTGGTCTTGAATTGATAAGCCAAAACTTGAATAAAGGAGATTCGACTCACTTTGTATCAAGGGACATTCCCCAAGGAACAAGACAAAACTCTCAAATTTTATCCATAATTGTCTTCCTGAAAATATTATAAGCTTGGCTATTTATAGCCTTACAAGACTCAAAAACCTAATCTAAGTTGGAAACAATACAAGTTTCCATATTCGACTTGACTTCTAAACTTGACACAATTTCCTAAATAAATTTGGAAGCAATTAGCTACTTTCCTAAAATAACAAGACACTTAAAATCAGCTCTCAAAAGCATGCAAGCTGGCCGAATTATTTCTCGAATTAAAATGACTAAGACATGACTAGAAAATACTCCAAATGACTAACTAAAACAACTAAACATCAATATCTAATGACCGAATTAATTAGATGGGCAGAAAACTTGTCCTTATATAGTGTGCCCGCGCCTTACAACTACTTTGCTGAGTTGAAGCCGAATGAACTAGAAATTGAGCCATCTCTCTTCCTTTACTTGAATAGGATGAACAAGCTTCAAATCATCATGCTCAAGCCCTTCAATGGCCTTTGGAACAACTTCTTGACTTTAGTGCTTCACATAGCTTCTTATTCTTGAGCTCATGTAATTGGGTCTAATAGAATTTGAATCTTGTCTGATGGCATAGTTTGGTTCGTATCATTAACCACGCTCCATGAGAAAATTTTCACACAATTCAATCGATTTCAAAGGCATCTGTTCGTGTCTAATTATCAAGAATAAAAAACTATTTTTCTACATGAACCACCAATGAGAATTGTTTTTTAGCCGGCCTAATAGAAGGAACGAAGAAAAAAAAATTGCAAAAATGAAAAACTATCCTTCTATCAAAAGCAATTCTCCTCTTTTCAAGGAAACCTATCTGCCTAGTTGTTTCCGAATCCCCCAGGGATAAGTTACAAAGAGTCCTTTTCCTCCTTGGTTTCCTACTGCCAATGCACCACACCTCCACCAGAATAGGAAACTTTGTCTTTCAATTGGAATTGGGCTTGAAACTCTATGCAGATTTCCACATCTCATCCCTTATTTATCAGAATTTTGTACTCCACCCCTGCAATTATGTCCAAATGCCAATTATAAGTAGAATTCGACAATTAACAAAATATTTGGCACAAATAATGAGGGAAAACAATCAGAAAATGACTAACAATAAACACCCTATCATACACATAGGAATCAAGTTATAGGTTAGAAATTCAAATCCCACAACCTATAGTTAAAAAAATCTAGATGATGTGTCTAGGCATCTATATAATTTAGATGATACTGCTCATGTAATTCAATTTGGTCCCTGTTAGTATAGAATAGTGCTATTCTCAATGTTGAAAAAAAATAATAAAAAATAAAATTTCCAACATCCAAGATGTTTGGCATATAGCCTAAAAAAGAATTCAAAAGGCTTATTTATAGCCTAGAGAAATATTATACATATACTATTCTATTCGAGTAAGTTTAATTTACAAAGGTGCTTGGGAGGAAAAGGAAAACTCTACTTTTCTTTTCTTTCATAATTAATGTTCTACATCCTTAAAATATAAAATAGGTATATGTGTATTTTGTATTATTATTATTATTTTTTATTAGTAAGAGAGGGATAAGATTTAAGAAATATGAATAGAGAACGAGGAATTTGAATCCAAGACCTTCAATTCCAAGGATGCATATATATGTTGTCTTCTACTTTGAATGGAAAAAAATGCAGAGCTTTCTTGATATTAAGGGAACTTTCTTTTCTATTCTTATTTAATTTCAAAAGATCGTCCTCCAACAGTTTCCAAATTGAGCTCCTCTCAAAAGAAAATTTATTTCAATTAAATTTAAATTCTTATGTCAACACAAATTCTATGGTTAAGACTCTAAGAATTAGAGGTTTTAGATTCAAATCTCCACGCCCCCTCCCAATTTCTTAAACCTCATTCTTCTCCTACTAGAAAAAAAAATTAAAAACATCATATTCTGTAACATGAACATCAAAGTTGATGCTTATGTCAATAATATCCCTTTATTGACTTGGTAAAATTCTAAGTCAGAGTTTCACTTTTATGATTACTGAGTATTTTTTGTATTCTTCAAGCCCCAGATTTAATGATAGAATTAATTAACCAGTAAATTAATGGTACTCTATTTTGCTTCATCTTCTTTTTAGAAAATCTATCTTCTATTCTTATCTTATGCTCAGTCAAGCACATGACGGATATATAAGCATTTGTGCATATTGCTGAGGATAAAATTCAGACTCCTACACGACTAAATGAAATTTATTTCAACTAAACTATATATTTTTGGATAAATTCTAATACTTTTGGAAATTAATTCCTACTTCATAAAGAATTCTACTTCAAAACCAAGATCTCAAAGTCCAAATCACGTAAAAAGCCCAATTATTATTAAGAGTGCATTCATGTTTGGAATATAATAGAGTCATTAAAATTTATGATGACACCATTGTAGGAAAAAAATTTTAATCACTAATCCAAATGTGGCTATTCCTTTTTTATTTCTATTTTAGATTTAACTTTTTGAGGTTCCCTTATGGCTTGCACTAAAGGGTGATTACTTTTTTTTTTTTTTTTTTTGCCAAACGATATCACTTTCATATGTAGCTAAAAACTGTTACAAAGTTGGAGCAACTGTTCCAACATCTTCTCTAGCTAATCTAACTAACTAGAGAGGGAAGGAATCCTTCCACTTTATTTCACTAATCAAGTTTATGGCATATTTTGCCAACTTGTGACTAACATGGCTGCCTTCCCTTCTAATAAAGAAGAAGTACCACTCTCTAAACTCTTTCCTAATCACATAGATATCTTGCAGAATTGATCCTATTTTTGGATCATTGGTGTTTTCTAACATGATTTTCTCCATCGCCACTTTACAATCTGACTGAATTTCTACCTTTCTCTAGCCTTCTAACTTTCCTTTAAAAAGTGCATTCCTGATTGCATTTGTTTCTTCAATCAACGATTCACTATTTCTTTGTTCAAGACCTACCCAAGCACTTATGATTGCTCCATTAGCTCTTCTAGCAACAATTCCCCAGCTAAACTTGCCTTTTCTTGTATCTACTGTTGCATTAGTATTGAACTTGATTATGCCTTCTTGCGGTGGTAACCATTTGTTCTCGCCTCTTGTGTTTCCCTCCTTTTCTTCTTCTTCATCTACTTTCTCTCTCTGTACCCTCTGATATTCAAACCATTCTTGCATTGCCCC
This sequence comes from Coffea eugenioides, assembly GCF_003713205.1. Taxonomy (NCBI): domain Eukaryota; kingdom Viridiplantae; phylum Streptophyta; class Magnoliopsida; order Gentianales; family Rubiaceae; genus Coffea; species Coffea eugenioides. Next base: position 29,610,338 of record NC_040040.1, on the reverse strand, counting down.
ATTAACTATCGAACCTAGACACTTTCTTTTCCTGTTGAAATGTATCTGATTTCTTGACTTCAAAATCTGCCATAGGATATTTACTGTTAGTATAATATGATCCTTTCCTTCAACTCTATCTTGGCTTCCAGGATGCTATTCCACCACAACCAAAACTATATATTTTTGGATAAATCCTAATACTTTTGGAAATTAATTCCTACTCCATAAAGAATTCTACTTCAAAACCAAGATCTCAACGTCCAAATCATGTAAAAAGTCCAATTATTATTAAGAGTGCATTCATGTTTGGAATATCATTAAAATTTATGATGACACCATTGTTGGAAAAAAATTTAATCACCAAGCCAAATGTGGGTTTTTTAATTCTGTTTTAGATTTAACTTATTGAGGTTCCCTTCATGGCTTGCACTAAAGGGTGATTACTTTTTTTTTTTTTTGCCTAACGATATTGCTTTCATACATAGCTAAAACCTGTTACAAAGTTGAAAAACTGCTCCTACATCTTCTCCAGCTAATCTAACTAACCAAAGAGGGAAGGAATCCTTCCACTTAATTTCATTAATCAAGTTTATGTCATACTTTGCCAACTTGTGACTAACATGGTTTCCTTCCATTCTAACTTGTGACTAACAGGGTTGCCTTTCCTTCTTGGAGAACTGATCCTATTTTTGGTTCATTTGTGTTTTCTAGAATGATTTTCTCCGTTGCCACTTTACAATCTGACTGAATTTCTACCCTTTTCTAGCCTTCTAACTTTGCTTTAACAAGTGCATTCCTGATTGCATTTGCTTCTTCAACCAACGGTTCACTGTTTCTTTGTTCAGGACCTACCCAAGCACTTATGATTGCTCTATTTGCTCCTCTAGCAACAATTCCCCAGCTAGCATTGCCTTTCCTTGTATCTACTGCTACATCAGTATTGAGATTGATTATGCCTTCTTGCAGTGGTAGCCATTTGTCCTTGCCTCTTGTGTTTCCCTCCTTTTCTTCTTCTTCATCTACTTTCTCCCTCTGTACACTAATATTCAAACCATTCCTGCATTGCCCCATTAACTATCGGACCTGGACATTTTCTTTTCCTATTGAACTGTATTTGATAAGTCACAATTTTGTCATTCATTTTATAATTAATTTCCCCTATTACCTTACCAAATGCGAATTAATTGTCAGATTCTACTCACTTTTGAAAATTTGTGGTTATTGCAGGGAGTGGAACAAAATATCATAAAAAGGTGCCAATTTGATGGTAGCCAGCATAAGAGTTTGAGTAGCAGTCAACAAGGTGGAGACTGATTCGATTTTATTTCTTTGTTGCGTGGAACATATGCGGTAGCCAGGGGCAATTTTGGAAGACTGGACCACTTTTCTTCTTGTTGGCGGTTTCCAAAGAGGAGAAAGTCAAAAGAGACTAGGAGTCTGCCTTTTACTCCTTATTGCTAGCCGAATAGGAGTGGAGATTATATAGGAATTAGAGAGAAAAAGTAACCGTCATTCTTGACTCTTTTTGGAATTGACCTTTGTATCTTTTAGGTTGCTTCTTCTTTTCTCTCGTATGTGAGAACCAGAGGAGAAAACAATAGGTCATCTCTTTTTTTTGTAAGAAAAGGGATAGATATTAAACAAAGTTTAAACGTTTACAAGATGGGGCAAGAAAAGACCCCTACAATCAGCATTCAAAAGACTAATTAAGGGCACGGGAGAGTTGGGATACAAAACAAATTCTTCACAAGATTCGGTGCCCAATTTTGCCAAAAGATCCGCACATCTATTAGCTTCACGGAAGGCATGTCTAACGGTACAAGTTTGGAAGCTCTCCAAAATGGTTTTGCAATCAGAAAGAAGAGGGGAGGCATAGTGAGATTCACAGTTGTTAGCAAGCAGCATATCAACTAAGATTTTTTCATCCAATTCTATATGTAAGTGCTGGATGTTAAGTGACTTTGCAAGGGATAATCCGTCCCTTAGTGCCCAAAGTTCAGATGTTGTATTCGTGGCCCATCCCATATTTCTAGAGAAACCTGATACTCATTGTCCGAAATGATTCCGTATGATGCCTCCCGCTCCAGCTGGGCCTGGATTGCCGAAGGAGGACCCATCGGTATTTAGTTTGAAAGAGTTAGGAGGAGGTGGATCCCAACAAATAGCAATCAGCTCTTTAGGACAAGGTGCCTTAGAAAGGCCAAGTCCTATGTGAAGATATTCGGCAGCGGCAGCTAAAGTAACTTTAGCACTTTAGCTGCCTCTCTGGGGTGGGAATTTGGTTCAAACAACAGCATGTTTCTTTTTTTTTCATAGTATCCAACAACCAAAGGCTGTTATAGTTCCCCACGAAAGGTAGTGGGGAGATATTATGGAGTTTGAGCAGGTACTCTTTAACCATATATGAAGGAGCTGGTTCTCCATTGGCCACATTTGTTGTGGTAGGGACAATTTCGCCCATAAAATTATTGCTCTCTGACAAAAACCAAGAACGTGAAAGGTGTCTTTAGGAGTTAGATTGCACCAAGGACATGCGTCATCTTGTAGAAATTTTATCCTATGAAGATTGCTTTTGGTGGGGAGTCTGTCTCCACATGCCAGCCAAAGGAAATTCTTAACTCTATTGCTTGCGTTAACCTTCCAAATCCAAGAAAGTTCACTTCGACAGACCAATTTCCTATCAGAGCATAACATCTCGATACCAGATTTTAGGGAAAACTGCCCATTGAGGTTGGCTTTCCATCGGACGGAATCCTCCCTAGTAGCCCATTGCTGCCTTGGAATTGCCCTTATCATATTAACAACCCACTCTGGTAGCATGAAGGAAAGCTGGTTTAGATTCCAAGAAGAGTCCTCACCAAACAAATGATTAACTACTAATATATCCTCTCCTTCATTTAGAGGCCCTGAGATAAGTAGTCTTAAAGGCCCTAACCCTGTCCAATCATCCCACCAAACTCTAGCTAGGAATCCATTCCCAATAGTCCAGCCAATTCCTTTATTATAGAGTTCCATTCCAAGGTTAAGGCATTTTTTATTAGTGGAGCCCTGTCTTGAAAATAGCACTAATCTCCTTTGTTGTAGGGATTGGGGCTCATCAATATACCTAAGGTGGAGAAGGTAGCTCCAAGGTTACTTTTGGGAGTGTCTTAATCTCCAACAAAGTCCTGCCATTGCTGCCTTATTTACATATGATGTTTTTCGTAGTCCTAGTCCTCCTTGTCCCGTCGGCATGGTAATAGCACCCCAGTTGACTAAGTGCAGCTTGCGTTTTTCAGGGGTGGAACCCCATAAGAAATCACGCTGGATTTTATCAATGGCTTCACGGTAGCACTTGGTAGCGGGGTACTATGGGCATAAAAGGAGGAGATGCTTGAGGTGACTTGTTGGATAATTGCTTTCCTTCCAGCAAAAGAGAGTAAGCTAGCTTTCCACCCAGTTAGTTTAGCCCTGATTTTATCCAAAAGAAAGGATAAGGATTGGTTGGAGACTCTAGGATGAGCAATAGGAATTCTTAAGTATCTTCCAAGATTTTGAGTCTCCTCAATCCTCAGGAATGAAGTTATATGGGTCTTGGAATGTGAGCTCACATTTTTTGAGAACAGAATCCTGGACTTATTGAGATTAATAGACAACCCAGATCTCAAGTTGAAGTTGTCAAGGACCTTCTTGACTTCTCTAATAGAAGTTTCCGAGCAGCTGGAGAAGAGCATAATGTCGTCCGCAAAGATACAATGGGACAAAGGGAGGCGTTTCTTCCTAGTTTGAGAGCCTCCCATTTTTTATTCTCCAAAGCTTGGTTTATGCTTAGAGATAAAAACTCCATGCATAGGATGAAGTGGTACGGAGAGATGGGATCTCCTTGCCGTATACCTTTGGAAGGGTGCAACCATTCCAATGGAGAACCATTGAATAAGACTGCCAATCTTAGGGATGAGACGCAATTCAGAATGACTGAGATCAAATTGGGGGGAAAATTGATGTGGTTTAAGGCATCTCGGATGAAACTCCATTCAAGTTTGTCATAGGCCTTCTCTAAATCAATTTTGATTGCACATAATCCAGTTCTACCTTTCTTTTTGCTGAGGCAATAGACTGCTTCTTGGACAATAAGAACATTGTCAGATCTTTTTCTACCAGGGACAAAACTGGTTTGAAAGGGGGAAATGAGAGAGTCCATGACACGTCTTAACCTATTAACAATTACTTTGGATAGAATTTTATACACAGAGTTGCAAAGGCTTATGGGCCGAAATTGCTGGATAGATTATGGCAGATTATTTTTGGGAATGAGGCATAAAAAGGTATCATTGATACCCAGCGGGAAAGGACAACCAAGAAAGGATTGCTGCACCAAATTATACACTGAATTTTTTATCTCACTCCAGAATTTTTGGAAGAAAGCTGGGGGAAGGCCATCCGGGCCCGGGGCCTTGAAGGCTTTCAAGTCATTAACAGCTTGGTTAATTTCTCTTAGGGCGGAAATGCTTCCAAGCTGAAGTTTAAGGAGAGGATCAATATTTCGGTTTGGCCCTGGAAATGGCTCTGGATTTAAGAAGGAGCAAACTGTATCCGTGGAGAACAAATTCTGAAAATATTTGGAAATGTGGCTGCCTAAGAGAGCTTCGTCAGAAATCTAGTTACCAGCATTGGATTTAAGAGTAAGGATACGATTCCTTTTTCTTCTATGAATGGTGGTGGATTGGAGGAATTTAGTGTTCAAATCATTCCAATTGATACAATCCACTCTAGACTTCATTGGCCATAAGTCCTTTTCTTGAAGCAGAATATGGTTGTAATTATGCAGAAGCTGGGACTCAAGACCAACCAAATAGTTGGAGAAATGTTCTTGCTGCTTTTTTTGAATGCCCTGGAGTCGAGCTAACAACCTTCTTTTCTCCTAAAAAATATTTTTAAAGGTATATTTACTCCATGCAGAGACAGCTAGAGTAAAATTACCTAAGATATCAGGTAGGGACTCTGCGGAATCCCAAGCCTGAAGCACAATGGGCCTAAGGGAGGGCTCTGCTAGCCAGAACTTTTCAAATCTGAACACCTTACCCTGACTAGCCGAGTTGACCAAATTAACTAGGACTGGGCAGTGATCAGACTTGGTACAAGGAAGTGGAACACTGCCGAATCCAGAAATAAATTATTCCAATCCAAATTGCAAAAGACACGATCAATTCTCTCAAAGATGAGATCCCCTTGAAACCTTTTATTAAGCCAGATGTACTTGGGACCAGAAAACCCCAGATCAAGCAGGTTACACCAATTAAGACGGAATACCACCAAGTTTATCTAGATTAGATAATTTTTCATTAAAGTCCCCAAGACAAAGCCAAGGTAGGGAGAAATGGGAAGCTACAGCCTTTAGATTATCCCACAGCAAGAGTCTATTACTATGAACTGGACTGGCGTAAATAGCTGAAATAAGCCATAAGGGGGTATCAAGGGATACCTGGATAGTAGCATGGATTTCTTGAGCAGTTTTGCTAAGGATATTGAATTGGACCTCATGTGGTTTCCAAAGCAGCCATAGCCCACCTTTCCTGCCCACTGAATCCACAATCTCAAACCCATCAAAGGGTAAGCTTTGACACATGTTCTCCGCTACCTGGCCTGAGATTTTAGTCTCGGCTATAATAATAACTGAAGGTTTGTGGATATCACAAAGATCTAAAAGATGGTTCCAGAAAATGGTGCTACCAGCATTCCTTACATTCCATGTTATGATCTTCATCTGACTAAATTTCCTCTCTGTGTTGGATCTTGGCAGATTGGTTGCTTGTCTGCTTATTTGCCTTCCGTGGTTCCAGTTCCTCAGAGCTCTCCTCGACCTTGCAACTCTTCTCTGCTCCTCCAGAATTGGCCACATCCTCATAAGGAAATCCATGTGTGGTCCTTGCTTTTCTGGGTCGATGAGTATCCTTACTTCTGCTCCGACAACTCCTTCCATAGGGAAAATGAATGTCCCGGCTTCGTCGGGCCAATCTGTACCCAGTGTAAGGGGCAGGGCCACTAGCGATTCGCCGGACCATCTTCTTCTTTGGTGATAGTCGGACCCCAATTCTGTATCTACTCTGAGGTTGGGGTTGCATTCTCCAGCGGCTGATTGTTGATCTCCAGGTTCTTCCTGTCTTGCCTTTGAGAACCGAAGTGGAGATTCTGTTTTGGGGTGCCTATGTTCCTGTGAAAAGGGGCCAAGTCGATCGAAATATCTACTCTGGTACTCGTAGCCCACAGGTGTAACATCCCCAGGATGTGGTTGTGGTTCACTTCTTCTAGGAACCTGGCGTTAGAGTTTTGCATCCTTTGGCGAAGGTGTTGGGGAGCATAAATGTAGTGGGATTCTACCAGTTTCCAGTTCTCCTCGTTGTGAACTTGACTAGATCTTGGTAAATCTGGATTTTGGTTCACTAACAGGATTCTGTTCCTTAGGGTACGAGAAATGGCCATTCTGTCGTTTTGACTTAGCCTTGGAGGAGGGTGCCTTGCATACGGGTGGGATCTTCCTTGATTCGACATGATTCTTTTGGAAGGAGATGAGGCTTACAGAAAAGGTTATAATTGGAGTGGAGGCAGAAGGAGCTTTTGAAATTTGTTTTGAATAAGGGTGAAACACAATTACAGACTTAGTAGGGGATGCCCTAGAAGAAATCGTTGAATTTGAAATCCTAGGAAACGTTGAAGCATCCTCTGAAATTTTCCCCATTTGTGTATCCTCGGGATTAAGCAAGGAGAAAGAGTTGGTAGTAATGATAGGGGAAGGAAGAAGGGACTGGGTTATCTGATTAGAAGAAACGTCTGCAGTTTTGCCTGACCGATGAGGTAGAGTGTAGTCATTCGACTTGTCAGAGGAAGCAGGGTCAACTACTCTAGTTGACTTAACATACCATATCGGGTAAGGTCGCTTTCTCCAGTTTTGATCCGTCATACAATTGAGATAACCCATCTGCCTTCGAGACACCTGCTGAGGACTTGGCAATGCATTTGAATTTGAAAGTGGTTTGGGCCTCGATTTTTTCAATTTGTGCACTACTTTCATCCATGGCCCATAATGACTAGGATGACCGTTACCATCGGCGGTGGAAGTTATTGCCTGAGGTCTGGGCTCCGGGAGACCATTAACGGAGGATGGAGCTGCTTTGCAATGAAGACAATCTATTTCAATTCTACCACCTCTACCACATTTGAAGCAGAAATTTAACCCTTCATACTGAATAGGTTGGGATAAATCATCTATTTCCAGGGAGTGAGTAAGAGGTTGGTTGATATCAATTTGCACGAACAAACGCGCAAAACGCCCTCTAGCGACGGATAAGGTTTGCGGATCGATTTTCACCAGTGATGCCAAGCTTTCACCTATCCTTTTGAGAATAAGCTCATCATAATATTCCACTGGAAGACCAGGGAGTCAGATCCAGATAGCAGAAATATTCATATTATCTCTATCCGAACTAAAATTTGGTTGCCACCTCTTGATCGTGAGATAGTGACTATTAATGAACCATGGGCCTTTTGAGATAATCTTTTGGAAATCCTTCTGATCCCCAAACTTAGTGATGAAGTAGTCAGAGCCAAGATCTAGCAAAGAGATGATTCCTTGAGGCTTCCATAAATCTCTAATTTTTTGACTGATGAATTTGAAACCAAAGCTGCAGCCATAAGACTTGATAATCAGAGCTATGTCCCAACCAGCTCTGATACGGGCTTTGTCCTCTGGTGACAGCGTTATTTTTGACTTACCCATGAACAACTGTGGGTAGTCATTAGATGGATGTGAGGTATCCGTATGAAAGGAGGAGTTATAAGGCCACAACTGATCCTTAAGGAGAACATCCTTGAAGCTTGGCTGAGTTTTGCTTGGGCTGGGATGAACCGTTTCTGTTAAACTAGGCTGGTCAACTGAAATAGGAAGAGGGTGAGACTCAGAAAGCACGGGAAAGTCTTGGTTTTGCTGTAGCCCAGAAGTATGGTCAACAAGGGGCGGCGAAGGAAATTGCCGGCATGTTTTCTCCGGGTTTTCGCACTCCGGAGAAGGAGGAGTAGCCATTTTTCCAGACCGACTTCTTTAGTGCTCCAGGCCTTAATGATGATTCTCGCAGGTTCCTTTACTTTCCAGATGTCCCACAGGATAGTGTTACGCAATATAAGTCATCTTTTTGAGACAATATAATAGTAAACTTTGGAGTTCCATTGATTACTATTATATTTTTATTCCATCGTTTCTTACTGGGGAATTGAAGACAATGTCCGTGACCAGTGTTCCTAAAATCTTGTACAGATTTTCCTCAACGGGGATGAACTAATCTCTTTTTCTAGTCAAGGAACAACGGAAGATTTGGTTCGACTTAAATTGTGAGATCTAATTGATTTTAGTTTTCCTATTATTTCCTGGTATTCGCATATTTCTTGCATTATTTTCTTATGGTTATTGTATTATTCCATTATCTTGGGCCCAGATGTTAGATTAATTCAATAACTTAGAGCCAATTAGAATAAATAAATCTGTAATTGTTTGATTGTTCTAAATTAGTGGCAACTAGCTTAACCAGGGTTATGTCAGGGAAATATACGGGTTAATTTGTAAACAACCCTCGTAGCATATTGTTTGGTTAGAACAGAGTTTCTCTAAATCTTAAAACAATTGTGAAATTTAATTCTACGGTCGTACCTAAGATTATTTTGCAATTAGGGCAATAGCTAACGGTAGTACCTTAACTATCGATAATTGCGGAGAAACTGATTTTCGTCGCTTGATTGGCAATTATAATTTGTTTATCAGTTTATATATGGAATTATTCTTACATCGATGATCAATTAGAAGAACCATTTCTGAAGTTGCTTCTTGACTAGAGCCTTCCAATATTATCTGAGTTTTTACCTTATCACTATTTAATTGTTATTTAATTCTTATTCAACTGCAATATTTGATTAGTATAGTTCATTGCTAATTTCCCTAAAAATCCCCCATAACTTGAACTTTAGTAGAAACGAATTACTCCTAATCCCTGAGGATACGACCCTACTTGTCCTGTATATAAATTATAGATTTCTTGTGAATAAATTATGGTATATCAGGTTAAGCAAACTCTTCGGAACTAGGGTGAATCAAGTAACCCATTGCACATCTAGAGTCCCTGCTCCAGTACTAGAGTTGACACGAAACTATTTTGTTGCCACTTAGGATAATTATTACTCCCTCCGTCCCGAAAAGTTTGTCACTTTTCGGGAATTGGAATATTTTTCAATAGTAGACAAGAATAAGAGATAGCTGTCTGTAATTCCCAAATTATCCCCGCCAAGCTGTCCAAATTTTGACTATAGTGGTACGGATGAAGTTATTCAAATGGTTTATGCAAACTAGTCAACACTTTGGGCCCACAACATTATTAAAGCTACACTAACTTTTTGCTTATTTTGCACTGCATGCGCTAGTAAACATTGGCTAGCATCAGCCACGCACTTCAAAGCGTGTCTTGTTCTTTTGACAATTTATGCTGGACCCACATATTTAAAGGTAGTGTCAGAAGGGTAAAATTAGAAGAAGGAGAAAAATTCATTTGCCATTTTAGGTATGTGACAAACATTTTGGGACAGACCAAAATGGAAAGTATGACAGTTTCAATGGGACGGAGGGAGTATTATTATTGCACAGGCATCGACAACCTGTCAGTATTTGATTTCTTGACTTCCAAATCTGCCCTAGGATATTTATTGTTAGTATAATATGATCCTTTCATTCAACTCTATACTTGGCTTCCAAGATGCTATTCCACCACAACCAAAACTTATTTCTAAACTCATGGATTTCATCCCATTTAATTGGAGCCGCTTTCCATATCATCTTAGCATGTCTGCAAAAGAAAAACATATGTTCAATTGTCTTTTTACCTTCTCTACAATACTTGCACTTATCATTTCCTTTTCCTGTTCTACTCTTCAACACCTCATTCACTAGGATTATTCTATGTAAACATTTCCATAAGAAATGTTTAAGCTTTTGCTTCATATTTAGACTCCACAAAGACTTCCAGACTTTAGTGCTTTGCTCGTTTCTACAACCGCTCGCTTATTGTTGTGTCCTTTCCATTTTTTCCTTTTAGATCTCCTTTGCAATGATATATCCAGTTTTAATAGTATACACTCCTGTAGTTGAGTATAGCCATACTAGTCTGTCTTTTCCATTGCAGATGCTGAGTAGAATACTGGTGATACGCTTGCAATCTTCTTCACTAAACATTGCTTTTATTTTATCCACATTCCACTTTCCAGTTTGTATTAATTCATATACCATCTAAGTTGACAATTTGGTGGCTTTGAAGTAAATACCTTCCCTTTTCCTCTATCCATTATCCATTTGTCCCTCCAAATATCGATAGTACGTCCATCTCCCACCCTTTTTCTAGCACCCCTTTCAAGCAAATCTCTGGTTCTGAAACCTAATCCCCCTTTACCTTTAATTTCTGTCATCCTTTTCCAATTCATCCAATGAATTCTCTTCTCCTTCTCCTTTTCCCCCCACCAGAACTTTGCCATCTCTTTACTGATCTCCTCACATAATCCTTTAGGCAATTTGCAACATGGCATTACATACGTTGGCATAGCTAAGATAACTGACTTTACAAGCACCTCTTTGCTTGCTTGATCTAATAGCCTTTTTTTCCACCCTTTTAGTTTATTTATCACCTTCTCCTTAAATGTAGCTAAAGACCTGCTTTTTGGATCTGCCAATTACCATTGGCAATCTCACGAGATCTACCATGCACCAAATTTTAATAAAATCTAAATATCCCATTTTCTACAAGTATATAGATCGTTTATCAAGTATAGGGATATTAGTTGTCAATTTCACTAGGAAGATTGTCAATTGCCGATGATTTTTGAATTCCTTTATTATTTAGACTACCACAAATGCAAAAAGATTAAATGTACACAACATACATGAAATAAAAGTAATAAAAACAACAATAGAAAACTCCTAAAGTTATGAAATTTCTTACTTCTCTTGCAAGTGAAATTATCGGTTAATTGAATGTTTTTATCTTAGTTAGTTATGGCGTAATTTTCTAATTTATGTGAAATCTACTATCGTAGTGAATCATAACAGGTGTCGCGCTTGTGCAATAATAAATTTCTACTTACAAAGATATAAATGAGTACAATGGCAAGTAGGGTCGTCTCCACAGGGATTAGGAGGAAATATTTGCTTCTTTCCAAGTAAAAATTAATTCGGGGAAGGTTTGGAAAATGGAAGTTAAAAATAAAATAATCAACACAAACTAAAATAAATAAACGAAAGCAGATTAAATTTAAATCAAGGATAAACGAGCTCTAGTCAAGGAAATAACTCCGAAAGTGGTTCAAACAATTGAACATTGATGCAAGAATTATCTCAATTATTCGCCAATGAACAAGTTATAGTTGTTATACAAGCGATAAACAATCAACTTTTCCTTAGTGTCTCAATAGTTAAGGTATGCCCGTTAACTACTTCTCTAATCAAGAAATAACTTTAGGTAAGCCCGTATAATTTAATTCTTTAATTGCATTAGAAACTAAAAAATCCTGTTCTAATCAATAAACACACTTCCAGAATTTATTTAGATTAGATCGTATGTCTTTCTAACATGGCACCAATCACGTTAGTCGTCACTAATTTAAGACAATTAAATAATTATGGATTTAACTATCTTAACTGAAAAGTTGAATTAAATATCGGGCAACATGCGAATACTAACAAATAAAAGAATAGATAAAAACAATTAGATCTCACAGATGCAGATGAACCAAATCCTTTGTTATTTCTTGACTAGAAAAGAGAACTTAGTGTGCATGGCCAATTGGAACAATTCACACGATTTTCTCGAAGCCAGTCGCATAAGTCTTTGATAAAAGAAAAACTAAAGAAACTAAAGACCCAGCGAAAAGCCAAGCGCCTGCTCTTCCCCTTTAGGCCAAAGAGTCCCGATGATCTTTTCTATTCTTGGCCGAAGTACTAATCACTTGGGAATCCGACTTTCCTAATTCCTCTCTGTTTCCTACTTCGTGCATACTATTTAATAATAAACTCCTAAATGAAAAGGGATTTACAAAAGATAATGTCCATGTTTCCTAATTAATTCATATAATTAATAAAGATAATTTCTAAATCTTCCACCAAAGGCTGCCCAGAATTTGACTCGAATTAGGAAACCTCCGCGCGTAAATCTCTAATATTCTGGACTTGAAAGCAGGTCCTGACGTTCCACCACCAAATTAATTCTTGACATGCTAGAAAATCGTCCATTTTATCACTTTTTGCACACTTTCCTACAATTAGCATCATTAACCAAATATAAGTAGAATCTATCAATTAATGCAATATTTGGCTAAAATCAAGGGAAAAATAATCATAAATTAAATAGCAATTTTACACCCTATCAAATCAACTATACTTGTAGTTAAACTATACTTACTCTCGTGGTTATGAAATTAACTACAAACTCATTTTTTCTGTCAAGTTATATGGAACAAGCTACTAAAATCACAAAAGTGCACCTCTACTCTCGTGAGTGTACTTCCTAGGTTTGTTACTTTTTTGAACTAGTGTCAAATCCCAATTCTTATTGTAAGCTTAACACTTTAAGATTATCACAATTAATGGCCGATTAATCATGATTAGAAAAGCAAAAGTGATAAATAACTTGTTTAAAATAATATCATCAAATAACCAAATAAATATCATAAAAAAATATAGAAAGTTCATCCATAACTCTAGGCATAAACTTTAGCAAAACATAAAGAGAATGAAAGAAAAGACCATATTTGGATTATAACTAAATATAAACTCAAATACAAAAGAGAAAATGATAGGAGAGGTGACTATACTTGTCTATCAATTAATATACTTGGATTATAACTAAATATGAACTCAAATACAAAAGAGAAAATATAAGTAGAATCTATCAATTAATGCAATATTTGGCTAAAATCAAGGGAAAAATAATCATAAATTAAATAGCAATTTCACACCCTATCAAATCAACTATACTTGTAGTTAAACTATACTTACTCTCGTGGTTATGAAATTAACTACAGCTCATTTTTTCTGTCAAGTTATATGGAACAAGCTACTAAACCACAAAAGTGCACATCTACTCTCGTGAGTGTACTTTCTAGGTTTATTACTTTTTTGAACTAGTGTCAAATTCCAATTCTTATTGTAAGCTTAACACTTTAAGATTATCACAATTAATGGCCGATTAATCGTGATTAGAAAAGCAAAAATGATAAATAACTTGTTTAAAATAATGTCATCAAATAACCAAATAAATATCATAAACAAAATATAGAAAGTTCATCCATAACTCTAGGTATAAACTTTAGCAAAACATAAAGAGAATGAAAGAAAAGACCATACTTGGATTATAACTAAATATGAACTTAAATACAAAAGAGAAAATGATAAGAGAGAAGTCACCCTTATCACATGAGTTCGAAACTCTCCATCTTGCTTCTTAATTCTTCATTCTAATCTACTTACAAGTACAAGATGGATAAACTACACTAACTCTACTATAGTAATTAATGAACTAAGAAAAACTAGTGAAGACTATATTTGGATAGTGTTTCTAGCTTTCCAAAGTTATTAAACAAGCTCAATAAAGGTTCTACTTATAGAGAATTAAAACTCCAAGCAATCATGTTTTAAGTTGTGCAAATTGTGTCTTAAGATTCCCAAAAGTTGTTTCTTGAAATTTCCAAGATGCTTCTTGCACTTTCCAACTGAAATTCGTTCAGAAATTGGTCCAAAAATAATAGCAAAGAACTGCAAGTTAAAGTACAACTAATTCCAACTGTAAAGCAACCAAAATGTGAATACACACCCTCAAAATAGGGGTTGAGGTTGCGTATTGCACCCGCGTATCGCCTCCCTTGCAGGTTTGCATTTTTCTAATTAGTTTTCAACATCGCTCTATTTTTGCTCCAATTTTATGGTTATTTATTCGTGTGACCACACATGATTGGAATGAACATTTGTTTATTTATGTAGAAAAAGTGATCTTGTTAACGTTATTTTTTCTAAATAGCAGCCCGCACTAGTGATTGTGCTCTACTTGTTTTGGGGTAAATTGTGGAAGATAGAGGCATAATTAAATCGGCATACCTCTAATCATATACCTACCGTATATCTATATGAGGGCAAAACTCGGATCACATGCATTAATGCTAACAATAATGATCTATAATACTAAACAAGATATATCGTGACATATGTGTCTTGTGTTATTTCATATTGTGAATTAAATGGTTGACCATGGTGCCGTGCCTTCTTTGGTTCACTTAAAATTTTTAGATGATTTTGTCCTTCAAACCCTACGTGTGCAATATCATATGATGGTCATTCTTTTTTTTTTTTTTTTTACAGTGGAATTAGATAGAATGACCAAAAACATACAATTTGGTTAGTTTAGTGATATTTTCGACTAAGAAATTAATTTGGTAACCAAAATTAGTACAAGTGAATAATTTAAAGACATTTGGTGTAATTTGCTTTTATTATGTCGAGTACAGGAGAGTAGCCAAATTTGGAAAAGAATAGAAAATTATTAATGAAATGCTGAAAGGAATCGAGAAATCTATAAATTACCCTCAAATGTCAAAAGAGACCTGTTTTCCACCTACTAGCGTACCCTTTAACCCGCTGCCCATCTCTTTTTCAAATGAATGGTAGGTATATAGATAATTGCGATGCTTTTCTGGCTAAATGAGGTTTTACTCTTTATTACTCTTATTATCATGTTTTTCTTTTGGTCAAATGATGTCATACTCAAATAAAAAGGAATTTGTTAAGGATTCAAATCTTATCTATTAAAAACTTCCTTAATTTCAAAGAAGGAAGTTGATTAGAGATTCCCTTTTCATATTCTGGTTTTTAACACAGTAGAACTTAAACACTTGCTAACCCTTACATTATTCAAACAAAAAGCCAACCAATCGTTCATGAGTGCCCACATGTTGCTAAATCTTATCGTCAGCATTGGTTCTTGGCTGCCCGCATAATTCTCATCTTTTTAATTTTTCAATTAATTACACTAGCTGGAAATGAATGCGAGTTCCACTTCACTGCTAAAAAAAGATTATTAGCAGAAGTAAAATTTATTAGCATAAGTTATTTATAGCCCATGCTCCCATGTGCAATATTACAATGTTAACATTGGTAAATAGCTAGGCGAGAAGACAAAAGAGATAGAGATGCCGCCGCCGAGCCTTAGCACCAAGCTGTCAAGTGGCAGATGCCCATGCATTTTCTATCTGCCCAGAAAGCAATACTAAATTCAGTGATGCCTGCGATTCTTCAGTCATCCCTTTTTTCCTTTTGGGTAAAGAGTGTGAGGGTGGATAGATAGGGAAAAGCAGAATCCCCATTTTCTAGAATGAGAAATAGATATCTTTAGTCATTCAGTTATATCAGATTGATTAATTAGAGTTATCACGGGCAAATTTGGCATCTAAAATACAAGTTTTGTGAACTTATTTCACATATAAGTAGTAAAATACTAGCAGTTAAGAATGTATACATGTAAAGGGTTTGTCTATTTGGTAGTGCTCCAAATAAGGGGTGGATCCAAAGTTGCCTAATTGGTCTATCTGAATATGAATCCTGTACATAAACAAGAAGCAGTTGTAGAGGGTACTGTTCAAAAAATTTTATCTGCTTTTGGAGGGTTAATTAAGTCATTTGAACTTTGATGGGCCAATCGGTTTAGAAGAGTGTACAAGTGGATGATGCTGCGGTATTTGTGAAATGACTTTGGGGGCCTTTATTTAGTTGCTCTTCCTTCACATATTTATCAATAAAATTAAATGACAGCTTTAACTTTTAGGCTCATACACGCAAGTGTGTACGTGTGATGAAAGAGATATAATTGTTTGATAATGATGGTTTTCTACCATTACAACTATAGTTGCTGTTATTCGATGTGTACTTAGTGTAGACACCAAATTTTTGGTGTAATTTCTTTTACTTTTTATTCTCATTTGTCGTGGTTGCTTTTAGTTTTTTTAGTTTCTAGTTTCTATTTTAATTTTTAAGTTTTAACGTAGAAAAATCATGGAAAAAGAGAAAAAAAGGAAAATTGTTCACAAAATACGTTCAAATTTAATTTTTTGGCATTTTGGTTTATTTTTGTTAATTTATTTTGAAAAAAAAAATGATGAGAAATGATGAAAAATGAAAGAAAAGATCGAAAATGGTAATTTTGTTATTTTTAGTTTGTTTATTTCGATGTGTTTGTAATTAAAATTGTTGTTTTTATTATTATTTAGTTTTACTATTATTTTTGTTAAATAATTAAGATAAAAAAATAAAAAAAAACATCTCCATAACCACGGCACCACATCAATCACTCTACTTCACATTTCATTCCACAACCACAAGACACGATACCATTCCTTCATTTTCACTGACACAAACCACAAATGTTAATTCCTTCTCTGCACAAACAGCTCCTCGGACAGAAGCTTCAGCACCGCACCATTCAACCAATCAAAATGCACTACCAACACAACACTCAACCACTTCTACACTCAAAACCACGGAACCATCCCTCTTCCTTTTGATTCCGACACCGCAAACCACTGCACTTCATTTTTTCATCGTGAGGCATCCGAGAGCAAGGGAAAAAACGCGAGTTGAAATCTTCTGTCCGTTTTGTTCTGACCGTGAGCTGGAAGAAAGGCAGAGAGAAACCGTGAGCAAAACTTCAACCAGCTGCAACCGTTTCCAGCAACTCCAACATTCCACCTCCACCAGTTGAAGCCGCTACACCAAACCAGAACCAGCAAACCTGTCGCGTGCGTGAGAGCCGAAAGGGAGCAGAAATTTTTCAGATTTTCGTGTGTGGTCTTAGCTTGCTTTGAGGTAAATTATTCTGGACTAAAAATGGATAATCAGAGGTAGTTTAAGCCAGCCGTGACCTTGCATGTGTTAATTTGGGTAATTAGATGATGAAACCAAAGCTGTGGAAAATTTCTGTTTTGGTTAAAAACATTTCTGCCGAGGAGCTTGCTTGGAATTGTAGTTTTTATTTCTGACTTTATGCGACAATCTGAGTTGGATTAAGTGTCTAACTAATCAAAACCAAGAAGTTTAAGTCATCTAGTAATATGCATGTGAGGTTAGGCAGTCGGATGATGATATTAAGCCATTAGAAATTTCTGTTTTGGATGTTGATGTTCCAGCCGAGAGCTGAGATGAAAATGCAATTTTATTTCTGATTCCCTGTGATAATCTGAGCATGAAATGGAGCTGGACTAACTGGATTTTGGATGATTATTAGGATTAAGGCCTTGCATGATCATTTCATGAAGCCGGATGAAGAAATAAAAAGCTAAGGAAATTTTGTTTTGATGGAAAGTGACTGCCGAGAGGTTATCTTGCTAATGTAGCCTCATTCGGTTTAGTTTTTCTGTTTTGGAGCCTTAATCTTGATTAATTAGTAATGACAAGTTAATTAGGCCTGCATGTAGTTGACTAGTAAGTTTTAAAACAGGGGAATAAAAATTCAAAAGTGCAATCTGCCTTAAGGCAAGATCATCCGGACCAAACAGAAAAATTTCTGGAAATTTTGATGGTTATGGATATTATTTGAACTTGATTTCTGAGCTGGAAATATTCATATGCTAGCTTGATACGTGCATAAGGAATTTAAGAGTTTATAAGCATGTCCAAACCAGAAAATGAAATGAAAATAGAAAGCTCTTAACACAATGATTCAACCGAGGTAAATTCGGATTTAAGACCAACCAAGTGCTGGAAAATTTATGTGACTTGCCAAGGGAGTGAAACCAGAATTTGCAGTTGTTTCTGGAATTTTTCATTAGCAAATAATGCTTGGAAATGCATGAAAAATGTTGTTTTAAGTCTTGTATGACATTCAGTAGTAAACCATTTGAATTGTGGGCTCCTGTAATGGTTCTGTTTGTCTTTGCTAATGCGGTTGAGTGTGCTGCGGTTATGTTTACTTGCTTAGCCCTTTGCTTAGAAAGTTCAGGATGCCGAAATTTGAGCTTTCTTGTTATTGTGATTGGATGAAAAGAACTTCCTGTTTTCTTGGCATTTGGGTTTTGTGAGCAAGATAGTGATTTCAGTAATTGGTTTTATGCGTTTGTTGGTCAGCTTGAAATTTCTGGTTTCTTTGATAATTTTTGGGGCCAGCCGTGACCTCACTTGAGTAGAAAATTGATGGAATTTTGATGCCTATCTGCTGTTGGATGAAATGCCGAATTGAAAATTGTACGTGAAAGATGACCTTGCTGCGTTTTGTTTCTTTGCGTTTTTTCCCTTCTTACGGCAGCCCTCTATTTTGCTGTTTAAAGGGATATTTGATGATTTAATGTTTGGGTTGAAAGAGGTGGTCTGAAACTGCATGAACATGGCTCTAATGTCGGTTGTCTGGGTTTGATAAAGAAGACATCTCCTGCAAATTCATGAATGAATGAATGAATTCTGAAAGTTGTCATTTGATCCTTTAATATTTCCCCTTACTTTGATATGGCCCAAAATCTGGAAAATTGAACTAATTCTACCATTTTAAGTTTAATCCTCTGTTTGCATATTTTATGCGATTCTTTGGATAGAGTAATTCTTGATTTTAGGTCATAAATGTGGCTTAATAATCTTAGTTGATTTGTTTATATTGTTGGGCTTAGAGTTATGATTTAGGATTTGGATAATAATACTTGATTGGGTCTGTGCAAGTGATTCGGCTTGTTTTTACTTGGATTTTTGGCTTGGGCCTAAGGAATAAAAACCCACTCCTTTTGTTGGGTTTGCTGTGTTAAGAAATGAAGGCCAGCCCACATGTAGCCTCTGGGCTTTGCGGCAGGCTAAGGAGTTTTGGCCCAAACAAATAGAGAAAAGGGCCCAATGGCCTGTTAAGTCAAGTAGCCCAATGACGAAAGTTCATTCCAGTCCCCTGACTTTTGGATATTTTTACTGTGACCCTAGACATTTCCATTCCTTTCAATTGAGTCCCTGGTTTAATTGCAAATAGGCCCTTGAACTTTATTTTTCTTTAATGTTGGCCCCAAAATTTTGTCATTCTTTGCAATCAAGTCCTTTCTTCTCTTGACTTCTTAAATGTGGTTTGTTGACATGATTTAATTGATTTAAATTCATGTTTATTTTTATCCTTTGTGATTATTTGCCAAATAAATTGGTGCCTTGACCTTTTCTTTTATTTTGGAGGATGAATAAGTGACTTCACCCCATTAGGGCTCCAACTCAAGGAAGGTATAACTTCTTTTATCTTTTTTGTCTCTCCTATGTGAACCAACGTGCTACTTGAGAAATACATGTCTACTTCGCTTTCCTAACCTTTCTTTAATTTCTTTTATTTATGTCATTTACTTTTGCTTTTTATTTAAATTATTCTTTATGGGGTATGTGTACACCTCTTGGCTTGTAATAGTTAGGGATTTAATTATTTTTATTCCTTTTCCCCCTTTTAGATTGTAGTAGGGTCTCCCTAATGTAATAGATAGGGCTTGGAGGAGCATTCAATGAAGACCTGTCGAAGTCATGTGCCTAGCTAGCAAATGTAATAGTTAGGGTCTTAATTACCTTATGTGTCTTGCATGTCTATGTGCTATATGTTTAATCGTTTTCTTAGGTTTTGGCATTTAGATATGCATGCTAAGTGTTATGTGCTATGTGATTGACATGTCTACTCGCTTTCCATATCCTTGAATGAATGTGATGGATGAATGTACGTCACCACACTAGTCCAACGCTAGTTGTGGTTCATCTTTTTCACTAATCTAATGATAGTAGGATGTCATAGAAAGGGCTAGTCCAATGCTAGACCCAATAGGTTTTTTTTTTTTTTTTTTTTTTTTTTTTTTTTTTCATTAAGTGCATGATCACCACATATCACGCATTTTTCTTTAGTTTATCATTTGGCATGTTCCTCAAACACCTTCCCCTTCACATTAGGACTTGCATCTCATGCTAGTTATAGGATCCATTTGCCTGAGAAACCCCCTTGGGTAAGGGAAACGAGCGAGTGTGGCTACTCGATAGCCTTAGCACGCTAGCTTCGCCTTCTAATCAAAGGGAAAATCAAGTCACGATTTAGGTCTTCCCGTACCCAATTTGCATGAATTCCCTAGGCTCATGCATTCTCAATCCACTCTATCATTACACTTTCACTTTTGTCTCATTTGCACACATGCACCTTTTATCACCTTTACTTGCACACGAACACTTTTTTTGCCTTCACTTGCACACGAACACTTTTTATCTTCATTTGCACACGAACATTTTTATCTTCACTCGCACACGAGTACTTTCATCTACATTTGCACACCTTCACTCTTATCTTACTATTTTTATCATTTTTCTCACTTCACACAAACTCACACTTTCACATGGCATGCATTCCACTCATTTTTCACGTCATTTAGGTTTAGGTGTGACCTCTCCAAAAGGATCATTATTGGGCTTCACAATTAATGTGATTGACACCACTCAACCTTTGGAGAGAAATTTCCCCCAATCCCCCTAAGTCTAGGTTTTTGCATTCATATAGACATATCCAATACGCGATACATACTTTGGGTAGAAAATATAGGAAAATAAGGGTTAAATCACGCAACTAGCCTTGGTTAGGTCGAAGGGGTGCCTTGGATTTTTATCCTTGCCTTCCCCTTCGTCAAATGTGACCCCCGATCCCTCTTTTGGTTACGCAGACCCAAAGCTCTCAAAAAGGGTTTATTTATTTTTTATTCAAAAAACACTTTTTGGGTGACTTGGTACACCCTAACTCTATACCAAGTGGCGACTCCATTTTTTATTTCAAAAAACCCTTTTTGAACTTTATATGGCCAAACCGTCGCTTTATCAAGTCCCATGGCCTTTATTTTCATTTTGCACACGTTCACACCACACATACACATCACTCAATTCATTCGAAAAGTGGGGCGCGACAGTTTGGCGACTCCACTGGGGACTTCCTAAGTGGGTCCAAGCATTTGACTTAGCCATTCGTTTCCTTTTTCTACCCTTTTTATGCATTGCATTTGGATATTAGGCTTGCATTTTCCATTTTTAGGGCCTTTTGCCTCGCGCGCGTATCAAACTTTTCCCTCACTCACGTATGTGTGATTGGTTGATTGGATGTATGTTTATTTAGTTATCTCGCGCTTGCATTGCATTTGGGAGGGGGCGTGTCACCTTTAGAGCCTCGCGTGGTTCTCAACCCCTTCCCTCAAAATAGAGGAACACTTCATACGTGCATGTTTACTTGCTTTATCCCATTTTATTTTTATTTTCGTGGGCGTTTCCCACACCGCCTTGTAGGATTAGGATCGATTGCCTTGGGTAGGCGGCTGGTGTGCTCTGCGCCCATAGCGCTACCTAAGGGATCACTCGAGCCACCGATCAAAGGCCCTGGGAGTGATGACCCTTCGCCTTTAGGTCTGAAGGCTTGGGAGCCGAAGCTTTATCGAGTCTAGGCATTAGTGAACCCCAGCCCCATGCATCCATATTAGCATTTTCCTAGGCTAGAGTCAGCCTCACCCTATTTTAAGCACATTAGGCACGAGGGAAGGGGTTCCACCCCTTTTACTTGCTTTATTGTATTTCTTCTTCTTAATTGCTCCCAATGTGTTATGTGTACTATCAATTGCACTAACCATTCTTTTGTTTTCTTGGCTTGCATTCATATGCCTTAGCAATAAGAGGCCTTTTTGGCACTCTTTTAGTGACTTACCCCACTAGATGACTCACATGTTTAAATTTCAGTTATTACACTTGATTTTCAATAAATACATTTCATTTTTAGACTTTTTCCCCCGATACGTTATTTATGTCCTTTAGGTCATATTTGTCACATATTTATATCGCTTTGATAAATGGCATCATACATTAACCCTAGAAAGGGAATGCCACATAGGGGATCCTGTGCTAGGAATAAACCACCCAATGTCTCGGATATATAATCCAAATGAGGCTTGCACGTTTACCTTTCTCGTACCATCCGAAGGGGTAGTGCACAAGGTAAGGTAAGATCCGATCATTTTCATGAAGCAATTTTTGGAATATGAGCATCTAATAATCACTTTTTGGCCATTTTCTCAAAATTGGTAAAATTCCCTTGCGTAAAAGGACATTAATTCGAAGAAAATTCACAAATGATTCCTCATTGTTGAGACGATAAATATAGAGGCCAAATTTTGATTTTAGAGGCTCATAGACCAAGGCATTGTAATGATTTCTTGAAACCACCCAGTGGGCGAATAATTCAATCGATTTTTGAACAAATCATCCATCTTATCCAATCCATTTTTTTCAATTCATTCAATTTTAGTACAATCTAATCATTTTTGAATAAATTCATTTCATCCAATTCATTTGACCAATTTACCCTTTTTAGGGTCTTTTGACCAATTTACCCTTTTTTAGGGTCATTCGGTCGATTTTGAATAAATCGTCAATTCATTTGACCAAATTACCCTTTTTAGGGTCTTTTGACCAATTTACCCTTTTTAGGGTCATTCGGTCGATTTTGAATAAATCGTCAATTCATTTGACCAATTTACCCTTTTTAGGGTCTTTTGGCCAATTTACCCATTTTTAGGGCAACCGAGCCGATTTTTGAATAGATCAAGTTTCGTTCAATCTATTTGATCGATTTACCCTTGTTAGGGTGATTTGATTAATTTTGGATAAATTAAATTTCATTTAATTCATTTGACCTGTTTCCCTTTTAGGGTAATCCAGTCAATTTTTAATAAATTGTCAATTGACCAATTAGGGTTTCGATATCAAATTCCAAATTGGGAAATCTAGTCAATTTTTGAGAAAACCATCCATTATATCCAACTATTTAATCAGTTGGGTTTTTGACTCATGCTTCACTGAGGAAATTTGTCGACAAATTCCAATCTCTTCGATAGGAGTTCGTCAAGGTCAAACCCATGCGTTTTGCAAATCAAAGGTAATCAATCCCCTCGGACGAGGTCCTCATTTTGACAAACGTCTCTTCTTATTCCAATGGGCCAAATTTTTCAAAATTATTTTCACTCCATAAGCTGATTGGATCCATCAGGTATTGTATAGTGCCTGCTCTGGAGGACTGCATTTTCATGCTAGGCCTACCCTTGGCACAAAAGGGTTCCCCCATAGGACATGCATCCGAATTTTCTGAATATCTACTAACTCTTGTTTTTTCTTTTCTTTTTCTTTGTTTTTATTGGAATAACTAAGCGAGGGTTAAATCTAAAGGCAATCTTTCAAAAATTCTCAGGTAATATTTAAATATAGCTTCTCGTCGAAGCCCCATCATAACGCGATCCCGTAGTCAAGCCCAGAGGAGTCGTGTAAACATGAGTTCACAACCGGAACAGTCAGATAGGTCTGCTACTACCGCTCAACCCGAGACTGCAAGTTTGGGGATTCAGTTGACTGAGATGCTTACCAAGTTTGGAGAGATGGCGTCTGAGATGGCCGCCCAAAGGAAGTTGAATGATGAGCTAATTAGCAGCGGAATTCAACCCGAACCTGTACCCGCCGGACATCCTGAGCAAGGGCCATTTGTCCTACCTTCGGCCCATGCCACTGTTACTCCATCATTTCCTATTGCACCCGAAGAAACTTTCATCTATCCCACCACAAATTTGCCATACACTTACCCTCCTCATCCTTCATTTTCTCTTACTCACATGCGAGGTCCACAACCCCAAATCACTTCAAATATACTACCTGAGCCACATACCTTTTATTACCCTGCTGCTGAGCCATTCCTGCCGGACCATACTTTTCAAACCAAGCCAGAAATGGGGGAATCTTCCGCTCCCGTTGATATGAAGTTACTTAAGCGCCTTGATCGCTTTGATGAATTTATAAGGAAGAGTCAGGGGCTGAACAAACAAGGAGTGCTGGACTATGATGAGCTTTGCCTTTTCCCGAATGTGCAATTGCCTGAGGGGTTCAAAACTCCGAAGTTTAACAAGTACGATGGGACGGGTAATCCCAAGACACACCTCCGACTATTTGCTAACAAGTTGGGAAAGTCTGTAGACGACGAGAACCTGCCTCTAAGGTTGTTCCCGGAAAGTCTGGAGGGGGATGCCCTCGATTGGTACTCAAATTTGAAGTCCGAAGAAGTAAAAACCTGGATTGACTTGTCCAATGCTTTTGTAAGGCAATATGAGTATAACTGCGAGCTGGCTCCAACACGAAATACGTTGGAAGGAACAAAAAGAAAACCCTCCGAGGATCACAAGACTTATGCCAAGAGATGGAGGAAAATAGCTGCCAAAGTCGAGCCACCAATGACTGAGAACGAAATCATACGCACTTTCATTAAGGCACATGATCCTCCATATTTCGAAGAAATTTTTCGCATGACTGGATGCTCGTTCGCTGCTATTGTCAATAAGCTTGAGGAATTTGATGATTTCGTAAAAGCTGGGAAGATTGTTAATATCTCTACCCTCAAGTCACAGTTGGATGCTTTGCAAGAACAGGGGACTAGTGAGAAGAACCCGCAATTTAAAAAGAAAGAGGGGGAAACTATCTTCACCTGGAGTCAAAACCCTGTCCCAAGATCCAGACCTCGACAATACCCTACCTACTCAAACCCTTACTCCTACTACTCAAATCCTCGTCCTGTTTACCACACCAATATCACTCATCCTCGACCTCGCCCAAATTATGCCAACCCGCCTACAACCCCTTCCCAAATACCTCAACCAGGCTTTCAACAAGCTCGTCCTCGGCCTCCTTACCACCAAAGATTTCCCCTACCAAATAGACCCATCTACAACTATCCCCGACCCACTAAAACCTACAATCAAAGCCGTACTCGAACCTTCACCAACCTAGGCAGGCCTTTGGACCAATTGTATGAGCAATTGAAGGTTGTCAACAAAATAGGCGTGATTCCCCCTCCAACTTACCTTCATGGCATGCCTGCTGGGTACAATCCACATGCTATTTGTGCCTATCATTCGGGAGTACCTGGCCACTCAACCGCCGATTGCAGGGCACTTAAGCACAAAGTCCAAGACATGATCGAGGCAGGGGAAATAATGCTAAGGAAAAGAGGTGAACAAGGGCCGAGCATAAGTACAAATCCTTTCCCTGAACACAAGGACACCTTCGAGGCATCCACCTCCAACGACGAAATTTGAAAATCCTGAAGGAACTTTGCATAATTTGAATGGCCGAGTATCTTCCCTCTCGAAGGGAATTTCGGTAAATCTAGGGGTTGTTATTTACTAAGGTTCACGAAAACCATTTCTTGCATATGTGAATAGCTTAATGAAAACATCTTTTGCAACTAAGTTTTTGTCTTGTTTCTGTTTTGATTAGTTTTTCCATCAAATGCATAATTTGTTTTTTCTGTTTATTTGATTATTGTCCTGATTTTTTAATTCTTTTAGATGGCCAAAGATGGAATTATTTGACCATTTGAATATCACTGTTCTGGATTCCGATAATACCATTCATTCAAAAATTTCTTCGTGAAAAATTCCTTTGTTGAAAAGGCCAAAAATCCCTTCGTTTGAAAAGGCCACAAATCCCTTCATTTGAAAATGCCAAAAATCCCTTCGTTGAAAAATCCCTTCTTTGAGAAGGACAAAAACCTCTTCTTTGAGAGACCCCTTCATGAAAAATCCCTTCATTGCGAAAGTCTTCATTGAGGAATTCCTTCATTGAGAAAGCCTTCATTGAGAAATCCCTTTATTAAGAATTCGTTCATTGAGGAAGCCTTCATTGAAAAATCTCTTCATTGAGAAAATCCCTTCTTTGCCAAGTTCGAAGCTGATTGATTAAAGCAGCGTCACCGACAATTGATTTTGATGGATGAAAAGCAGCTGAACGCCATGTGCCATGGCTAATGTTATCAAAGTGCGTGGCCTGTGTTCATAACAAAAAGGTCCGCCTCCGAGCCTTTAGAGAAAGAGGACAAAGAGTTAAAGCGAGATTTGCCAATGCAAGATGAAATCAAAGACGAATTTGGCCTAAACTGGTAAGGCCATTTGTCATTCAAAAAGGTGCTACCGAGTGGAGCACTTATCCTTGAAGAGATGGACGGACAAACAGTCTCTCAACCTATCAACTCAGACATGTGTAAGAAGTTTTATTTTTGATTATGCAAATTTCTTTTGGAAATCATGCAAGGGACGAGGCAAAGGTCAGGCCATCTTCCTTTCCAATCAAAACATTTCATCCCTAGTCATCCCTTTTGAGCTATCAGAACAATAATTTTCGTTTGGCAGCCCCTGAGAGTTGCAAACCCCACACTGGGGCCAAGTTATTTTGGAAAAGAGATGATCAAAAGAAAAGAAAACCCTACACTGGGGCAAATTCATTTTGAAAAAGAAAAGAAAGAAAAAGAAGGAACCCCACACTGGGGCAAATTTAGTTTTGAGGAAAAATGCAAAAGTGAGGGAAATGCAATGAAAAATGCAAAGAGAGAGAATTCAATCAAACTGGGGCAAATTTCCCTCAGTTTCGTTCGAAATTAAAGATGATTTCAAAATGATGCAATCTCAGGTTATTTCACACCTTTCATCATACCTGCTTTCAGGCCTCAACCTTTCTTGAAACATCCCACCTGACCTCATTACAAAAGACAAAAGTCCTGACTTTCGTCCCTTGCTGTATTTCTATCAAGAAAATTTGCTAATCAACTGGCAAGTGATGTCCATAATGCCTTCGCTTAGGTTTATAAGAGAAGCGCATTTTACTGATGTCAGCAATCTTCAACTTACCTTCCTGAGTCGATCATGGTCAAGCTCTTCCATTTGCTGCCGTAGGTGAAAATCCGAGAGTGCACCTTAAAAAAAAAAAAAGGTGGGGGCAACCTTGGTAAAAACCCGAAAGGGCGCTAGGTAGGTTTCTTCAATGAGCAAACACGAGGAAGAACAGTTGATGACTTGGTTCATTTGGAATTTCTCTTCATAATACTTCTGCCAGTGTCGAATTGCAGAACAAAGATATTCAGGAACTCGAATATGACATCCGTTGGCCAAAACTGTGTCGTTTTGTAAAAATATTTCTTTAGCAAATTCATTCTTAGGAAGCTCATTTTTTCTCAATTGCTTGTATTCATGGCATTTTTGTAGGCTTTAAGCACAAATGGTTTGTGTTTGCATTCTTTCACATATTCATTTCTGCATGATAGGTGAAATTACTTTTTAATCATCGAATTTTGGTGAATGATAACCCCATGGTTTATTCAAAGCATACTTGGGTTCAGTCATCTTGCGAAAATGGTTGAAATTCAGCAAGGTCGGTTACGCAAGCTTCACAATATGGCAAAATGCACGCTCGGTTAGTCGGGAAAAATCAGAGACGTTTAGAAATGACAAATCCAACCAAGTCAGATGCCACGGTCAACTTTGACGAAGGCATCCAAAGACTCATGTTTACACGATTCTCAAGGACAAACGGATCAAATAATGGTGGCAATTTCTTTGTTTCTTCTCTTTTGCAGGAAATTTCATGCATGGATGAAAACAATCACACCTCGCACTGGAGTCGGTGTCGGAAAGAGTCCTAATGAACAAAGGCAGATTGAAAATGTCGCAAGCAAATTTCATCAAAAAAATGCAACAGCATGGCGATACAGAATCAACTCTGGACTCAAATAGCAAAAATTCATCATACTGGGGCAAATTAATTTTTTGTAAAGATTTTGAAAAGTCAAAATGAAAAGTCAAAAAGAAACAAAAATCATCAATCAAAAACCAAAATCGAATCAAATTTCGTCACGGCAGGATCGGGTTTAATCCCACTGACCGATGATCAAAAGCATTTTCGGGTCAGTCCCTCGATCAAAAGCATTTTCGGGTCAGTCCCTCGATCAAAAGCATTTTCGGGTCAGTCCCTCGATCAAAAAATTCTCGGGTCAGTCCTCGATTTTTCGGGTCAGTCCCTCGATCAAAGGCATTTTCGGGTCAGTCCCTCGATCAAAAGCATTTTCGGGTCAGTTTTCCAGTCCCTCGATCAAAAGCATTTTCGGGTCAGTCCCTCGATCAAAAGCATTTTCGGGTCAGTCCCTCGATCAAAAGCATTTCGGGTCAGTCCTTCGATGCATTTTCGGGTCAGTCCTCGAATCAAAAAGCATTTTCGGTAGTCCCTCGATCAAAAGCATTTTCGGGTTCAGTCGACAAAGCATTTTCGTCAATCAAAAAGTATATTCGGGTCAGTCCTCGATCAAAAGCATTTTCGGGTCAGTCCCTCGATCAAAAGCTCATTCGGGTCAGTCCCTCGATCAAAAACATTTTCGGGTCAGTCCCTCGATCAAAAGCATTTTCGGGTCAGTCCCTCGATCAAAAGCTCATTCGGGTCAGTCCCACGATTCAAAAGCTCATTCGGGTCAGTCCCGCGATTAAAGCTTGTTCGGGCCAGTCCCATGATTTGAATTTCCTTCTCTAGTCAGTCCCAATTTTAAATTTCTGCTCGGGTCAGTCCCGTTTTAATTTCCTGTTCGGGTCAATTCCATTTTTTTTAAAAAAAAGTGTTAAAGAGGTCGATCCTCATTTCAGAAGCGTCCATTGCAGCCGAATAACACAGGTAAGTATTTGGTGTCTACTTCTTTGTCTCAAGTTTTTTCAAAACTCAGACAAAGAGGGGCAAACTGTAGACACCAAATTTTTGGTGTAATTTCTTTTACTTTTTATTCTCATTTTGTCGTGGTTGCTTTTGTGTTTTTTTAGTTTCTAGTTTCTATTTTAATTTTTAAGTTTTAACGTAGAAAAATCATGGAAAAAAAATTGTTCACAAAAATACGTTCAAATTTAATTTTTTGACATTTTGGTTTATTTTTAATTTATTTTGAAAAAGAAAAAAGAAGAAAAAATGATGAAAAATGAAAGAAAAGATCGAAAATGGTAATTTTGTTATTTTTAGTTTGTTTATTTCGATGTGTTTGTAATTAAAATTGTTGTTTTTATTATTATTTAGTTTTACTATTATTTTTGTTAAATAATTAAGATAAAAAAATAAAAAAAAACATCTCCATAACCACGGCACCACATCAATCACTCTACTTCACATTTCATTCCACAACCACAAGACACGATACCATTCCTTCATTTTCACTGACACAAACCACAAATGTTAATTCCTTCTCTGCACAAACAGCTCCTCGGACAGAAGCTTCAGCACCGCACCATTCAACCAATCAAAATGCACTACCAACACAACACTCAACCACTTCTACACTCAAAACCACGGAACCATCCCTCTTCCTTTTGATTCCGACACCGCAAACCACTGCACTTCATTTTTTCATCGTGAGGCATCCGAGAGCAAGGGAAAAAACGCGAGTTGAAATCTTCTGTCCGTTTTGTTCTGACCGTGAGCTGGAAGAAAGGCAGAGAGAAACCGTGAGCAAAACTTCAACCAGCTGCAACCGTTTCCAGCAACTCCAACATTCCACCTCCACCAGTTGAAGCCGCTACACCAAACCAGAACCAGCAAACCTGTCGCGTGCGTGAGAGCCGAAAGGGAGCAGAAATTTTTCAGATTTTCGTGTGTGGTCTTAGCTTGCTTTGAGGTAAATTATTCTGGACTAAAAATGGATAATCAGAGGTAGTTTAAGCCAGCCGTGACCTTGCATGTGTTAATTTGGGTAATTAGATGATGAAACCAAAGCTGTGGAAAATTTCTGTTTTGGTTAAAAACATTTCTGCCGAGGAGCTTGCTTGGAATTGTAGTTTTTATTTCTGACTTTATGCGACAATCTGAGTTGGATTAAGTGTCTAACTAATCAAAACCAAGAAGTTTAAGTCATCTAGTAATATGCATGTGAGGTTAGGCAGTCGGATGATGATATTAAGCCATTAGAAATTTCTGTTTTGGATGTTGATGTTCCAGCCGAGAGCTGAGATGAAAATGCAATTTTATTTCTGATTCCCTGTGATAATCTGAGCATGAAATGGAGCTGGACTAACTGGATTTTGGATGATTATTAGGATTAAGGCCTTGCATGATCATTTCATGAAGCCGGATGAAGAAATAAAAAGCTAAGGAAATTTTGTTTTGATGGAAAGTGACTGCCGAGAGGTTATCTTGCTAATGTAGCCTCATTCGGTTTAGTTTTTCTGTTTTGGAGCCTTAATCTTGATTAATTAGTAATGACAAGTTAATTAGGCCTGCATGTAGTTGACTAGTAAGTTTTAAAACAGGGGAATAAAAATTCAAAAGTGCAATCTGCCTTAAGGCAAGATCATCCGGACCAAACAGAAAAATTTCTGGAAATTTTGATGGTTATGGATATTATTTGAACTTGATTTCTGAGCTGGAAATATTCATATGCTAGCTTGATACGTGCATAAGGAATTTAAGAGTTTATAAGCATGTCCAAACCAGAAAATGAAATGAAAATAGAAAGCTCTTAACACAATGATTCAACCGAGGTAAATTCGGATTTAAGACCAACCAAGTGCTGGAAAATTTATGTGACTTGCCAAGGGAGTGAAACCAGAATTTGCAGTTGTTTCTGGAATTTTTCATTAGCAAATAATGCTTGGAAATGCATGAAAAATGTTGTTTTAAGTCTTGTATGACATTCAGTAGTAAACCATTTGAATTGTGGGCTCCTGTAATGGTTCTGTTTGTCTTTGCTAATGCGGTTGAGTGTGCTGCGGTTATGTTTACTTGCTTAGCCCTTTGCTTAGAAAGTTCAGGATGCCGAAATTTGAGCTTTCTTGTTATTGTGATTGGATGAAAAGAACTTCCTGTTTTCTTGGCATTTGGGTTTTGTGAGCAAGATAGTGATTTCAGTAATTGGTTTTATGCGTTTGTTGGTCAGCTTGAAATTTCTGGTTTCTTTGATAATTTTTGGGGCCAGCCGTGACCTCACTTGAGTAGAAAATTGATGGAATTTTGATGCCTATCTGCTGTTGGATGAAATGCCGAATTGAAAATTGTACGTGAAAGATGACCTTGCTGCGTTTTGTTTCTTTGCGTTTTTTCCCTTCTTACGGCAGCCCTCTATTTTGCTGTTTAAAGGGATATTTGATGATTTAATGTTTGGGTTGAAAGAGGTGGTCTGAAACTGCATGAACATGGCTCTAATGTCGGTTGTCTGGGTTTGATAAAGAAGACATCTCCTGCAAATTCATGAATGAATGAATGAATTCTGAAAGTTGTCATTTGATCCTTTAATATTTCCCCTTACTTTGATATGGCCCAAAATCTGGAAAATTGAACTAATTCTACCATTTTAAGTTTAATCCTCTGTTTGCATATTTTATGCGATTCTTTGGATAGAGTAATTCTTGATTTTAGGTCATAAATGTGGCTTAATAATCTTAGTTGATTTGTTTATATTGTTGGGCTTAGAGTTATGATTTAGGATTTGGATAATAATACTTGATTGGGTCTGTGCAAGTGATTCGGCTTGTTTTTACTTGGATTTTTGGCTTGGGCCTAAGGAATAAAAACCCACTCCTTTTGTTGGGTTTGCTGTGTTAAGAAATGAAGGCCAGCCCACATGTAGCCTCTGGGCTTTGCGGCAGGCTAAGGAGTTTTGGCCCAAACAAATAGAGAAAAGGGCCCAATGGCCTGTTAAGTCAAGTAGCCCAATGACGAAAGTTCATTCCAGTCCCCTGACTTTTGGATATTTTTACTGTGACCCTAGACATTTCCATTCCTTTCAATTGAGTCCCTGGTTTAATTGCAAATAGGCCCTTGAACTTTATTTTTCTTTAATGTTGGCCCCAAAATTTTGTCATTCTTTGCAATCAAGTCCTTTCTTCTCTTGACTTCTTAAATGTGGTTTGTTGACATGATTTAATTGATTTAAATTCATGTTTATTTTTATCCTTTGTGATTATTTGCCAAATAAATTGGTGCCTTGACCTTTTCTTTTATTTTGGAGGATGAATAAGTGACTTCACCCCATTAGGGCTCCAACTCAAGGAAGGTATAACTTCTTTTATCTTTTTTGTCTCTCCTATGTGAACCAACGTGCTACTTGAGAAATACATGTCTACTTCGCTTTCCTAACCTTTCTTTAATTTCTTTTATTTATGTCATTTACTTTTGCTTTTTATTTAAATTATTCTTTATGGGGTATGTGTACACCTCTTGGCTTGTAATAGTTAGGGATTTAATTATTTTTATTCCTTTTCCCCCTTTTAGATTGTAGTAGGGTCTCCCTAATGTAATAGATAGGGCTTGGAGGAGCATTCAATGAAGACCTGTCGAAGTCATGTGCCTAGCTAGCAAATGTAATAGTTAGGGTCTTAATTACCTTATGTGTCTTGCATGTCTATGTGCTATATGTTTAATCGTTTTCTTAGGTTTTGGCATTTAGATATGCATGCTAAGTGTTATGTGCTATGTGATTGACATGTCTACTCGCTTTCCATATCCTTGAATGAATGTGATGGATGAATGTACGTCACCACACTAGTCCAACGCTAGTTGTGGTTCATCTTTTTCACTAATCTAATGATAGTAGGATGTCATAGAAAGGGCTAGTCCAATGCTAGACCCAATAGGTTTTTTTTTTTTTTTTTTTTTTTTTTTTTTTTTCCTTTTTCATTAAGTGCATGATCACCACATATCACGCATTTTTCTTTAGTTTATCATTTGGCATGTTCCTCAAACACCTTCCCCTTCACATTAGGACTTGCATCTCATGCTAGTTATAGGATCCATTTGCCTGAGAAACCCCCTTGGGTAAGGGAAACGAGCGAGTGTGGCTACTCGATAGCCTTAGCACGCTAGCTTCGCCTTCTAATCAAAGGGAAAATCAAGTCACGATTTAGGTCTTCCCGTACCCAATTTGCATGAATTCCCTAGGCTCATGCATTCTCAATCCACTCTATCATTACACTTTCACTTTTGTCTCATTTGCACACATGCACCTTTTATCACCTTTACTTGCACACGAACACTTTTTTTGCCTTCACTTGCACACGAACACTTTTTATCTTCATTTGCACACGAACATTTTTATCTTCACTCGCACACGAGTACTTTCATCTACATTTGCACACCTTCACTCTTATCTTACTATTTTTATCATTTTTCTCACTTCACACAAACTCACACTTTCACATGGCATGCATTCCACTCATTTTTCACGTCATTTAGGTTTAGGTGTGACCTCTCCAAAAGGATCATTATTGGGCTTCACAATTAATGTGATTGACACCACTCAACCTTTGGAGAGAAATTTCCCCCAATCCCCCTAAGTCTAGGTTTTTGCATTCATATAGACATATCCAATACGCGATACATACTTTGGGTAGAAAATATAGGAAAATAAGGGTTAAATCACGCAACTAGCCTTGGTTAGGTCGAAGGGGTGCCTTGGATTTTTATCCTTGCCTTCCCCTTCGTCAAATGTGACCCCCGATCCCTCTTTTGGTTACGCAGACCCAAAGCTCTCAAAAAGGGTTTATTTATTTTTTATTCAAAAAACACTTTTTGGGTGACTTGGTACACCCTAACTCTATACCAAGTGGCGACTCCATTTTTTATTTCAAAAAACCCTTTTTGAACTTTATATGGCCAAACCGTCGCTTTATCAAGTCCCATGGCCTTTATTTTCATTTTGCACACGTTCACACCACACATACACATCACTCAATTTTGCACACGTTCACACCACACATACACATTACTTATGAATTAATCACATTGAACTAAGCAGAAGGAATGACTATGCAGTGAAATTAGGCCAGGTTGATACAGGATTTTATTACGTTTATTGGATTAATCATCTCACATGTTTCTAAGGGTGTTTAGATTACAAATTACTCAGAAATCTGAAATCTCTTACATTTCGTGAAGCATCTGTGAAAATGTGAAAGGCACCTCATCAAATTTCATATTCGCTGGCCAACTGCTGAATTAGCAGTTAGCAATTTGTCATTCCTTCAAATTTTCAGTGCGACGGCTGATCTTCTCCATCTGAGCATCTAGCTGTAAACAAATGCCAGTTTCTGTATTGTCATTGAGTTAATGGCAAAACTTCATCGGGCTTGTAAAGACTGGGGCTTCTTTCAGGTAACAAATCAAGAGAATCCATCACATATAGAATCCTAATTGTACTACTTGTAATGATGACAGAGGACTTCTTTAAGCTGCCATTACACCCATGGTTCAAAGTCGTGGTAGCGGTTGCAGTCACGATCCGGATCGTTCTACATCGATCTCGACATATCGGTCACGGTCTCGACGAAACGCGAATTTTTGAAATATTTAATAATCTAAAATTACAAAAAATATGATAAACAAAAATAATTAAAAAAATTAGTAAAAATAATAAAAATTCGAGTTAACTTGAGATGACTCGGAGTAATTCGGTCGGCCTATGCACAACTACCAAATGATGTTGAAGGATATGGTCAAATATTTGTGGCATCAGAGGATACGGTCAAAAGCTTGACTGGGGGGACATGCTCTTCCTCCGTGCATTGCCAGTTTCTCAGAGAAATATGAGATTCTGGCCTACGACTCCAATATCTTTCAAGTAGACAATGGATAATACACAGCATCACAATCTTTTCCCACTTCTCTATGCTAATTTGCAAATTTCTGATGATGACAGAGCAACCATGGATGAATACTCACTTCAAATGCACAAGGTTTGCATCACCCTGTTTAAACTTATGGGGGCGAATCTTGGTGTAGACCCAGACAAATTATGCAGCATCTATCAAGATGGCATACAAGGAATAAGAATGAATTACTATCCACCTTGCCAGCAAGCAGACAAAGTTATTGGCCTGACTCCGCACTCTGATGCAACAAGACTGACCTTATTAGTTCAGGTCAATGATGTTCAAGGCCTGCAAATCAAGAAAAGCGATACATGGGTGCCTATTAAACCCATTCCTGGAGCAATCATCATCAATATCGGTGATATTATGGAGTAAATGACCACCAAAACCAAATTCCTACTTACTGAGCATCTACAGGTATCATTGAGTTGATGTGCTTCGATGATTTGTGCAGAGAATGAGCAATGAGGAATATAGCAGCATTGAGCATAGAGCTATCGTGGATTTCCACAAAGAAAGACTTTCAATTGCTGCATTACACGGAACAAATTTCACAGCAAAAGTTGGCCCTCTAGCAGATCTTGTCAAAGAAATTGGAGCACAATACAAGACAACAGAAACTGAAAGCCTTCTCAGACTGTATCTAAGCAGCTAACTGGATGGCAAAAGCTTACTGGATCACATGAGGATAAACAAGAGAAAGAATCAGCACATTTTCACTTGCAGTACTACTGTTTTTTTTTTTTTTTTTTT
>NC_040040.1:29529674-29567277 GCF_003713205.1 Coffea eugenioides | reverse complement strand
GCAAATGAAAGGCACGCTAGTGGGACTGACCCAACGGCTAGCGGCAAGATAAAAGAAATGCTCGCTAGTGGGACTGACCCAACGGCTAGTGGCAAAAATAAAAGAAATGCGCACTAGTGGGACTGACCCAAGGGCTAGTGGCAATGCAAAAATGAAATACTGGCATGTATGAAGAAACTGCATAAGATTTACTTGGAAAATTATCCCAAATTTTTTTTTTGCCCCAGTGCGATGAATTGGTCAGTGGGATTAAACCCGAGCCTGCCTTAGTTGGTGGTATAAAATCCAATCCCAACGTGAACTTTGTGATGTTGGCGGTACAAAATCCAGGCCCAACGTGATATAAGCGGTCAGCGGGATAGAACCCAGTTCTGCCGAGGTTGGCGGGATAAAACCCAGTTCCAACGTGATATAAGCGGTCAGCGGGACAGAACCCAGTTCTGCCGAGGTTGGCGGGATAAAACCCAGTTCCAACGTGATTTAAGCGGTCAGCGGGATAGAACCCAGTTCTGCCGAGGTTGGCGGGATAAAACCCAGTCCCAACATGATTTAAGCGATCAACGGGATAGAACCCAGTTCTGCCGAGGTTGGCGGGATAAAATCCAGTTCCAACATGATTTTTGTGAAGTTTGTGAATGGTCAGTGGGATAAGACCCAGTCCTGCCATCCAATTGGTCAAGAAATTGAATTTGATTTGTCAAAAAACCAGAAATTAAATTTGATTTTCCAAGAAACAAGAATTTGAACTTGATTTTTGATTTTTTGACCATTGAATTTTTCTGATTTTTCGAGAGCATCTCTTCAAAATAATTTGCCCCAATTTCCACCAATTATTAAACTGATCAATTGATTTGCATGACGGCGTGGTTGCTCCTCCTTGAGGCCTTGACTCGTAATATTTTGACTTACGCTCCTTCGTTGATTTCAGCCATGGATACCTGCACAGGGGGCTTACCAAAGTATGACATGCACTTGAATTTCAAAATATTGCAACTACTTATTCATAGAAAGAGCAGTGTGATTGATTTGAAAGTATATTACTTGGCTCTTTGACGAAATCCTCAAATGGACTATAAAAAATTTGTCCCAGTGTGGGCCTATTTTGCGAAATCTTACAAATAAAAGGATTTTCCCGAGTCCCCAGTGGAGTCGCCAACTGTCGCGCCCCACTTTTTTGATGTGTGTGAAAGTAGTGTGTATGTGAACGTGTGTGAAGATGAAAATAAAAGGCCGTGGGATTGTGAAATGCGACGGTTTGGCCAAACAAAGTTCAAAAAGGGTTTTTGAATGGAAAATGGAGTCGCCACTTGGTATAGAATTAGGGTGTACCAAGTCACCCGAAAAGTGATTTTTTGGAAAGAAAAGTAAACAAAACCCTTTATAAAGAACTTTTAGGTCTACGTAACCAAAGAAAGGGATCGGGGGTCACGTTTGATAAGGGAGAAGGCAAAGGCAAAGCCTAATGCACTCCCTTACCCTAGCCAAAGCTAGTTGCGTGACTTAGCCCTTCTTTTCCCAATTTTTCTACCCAAAATATACGTTGCATGTTGGATATGACTAATGTATATGAAAAAGAAATACAATCCTAAATCTAAAATGTCTCTTACGAGGCTTTTTGGTCCCAACCATATGAGTTGTGGAGGCCAATAAGGAAAGTCCTCATAGAGGTCGCGAATGATGCAAATGAAGACTCAAATATGAGTGCAAGTGTGAAAATGTAAGAAAACGTGCATGTGTGCGAATGTAAGACAAGTGTATGTGTGTAAATTGGGAAAATAAAGCTGTTTGTGTGCAAATGGATGAAAATATGATAGTAGATACATATAAGTGCAATTGGGTGCAATTTGTGAGACAGAAAATAAATGATAAAAGAAGAAAAATGTGCAAACATGGCATGTGGATTGAGAAAAATGTAAGTGTGAGAAAATGTGGATGAAAGAGTGAGGAAGTGATATGATAAGAATGAGAGTGCATGAACCTAGAGGAATGCATCAAGTCGAGTACGGGAATGACTCCTAACTTCATGACTTTAATCTTCCCTTTGATTAGAAGGAAGAACTAGCGTGCTAAGGCTATTTTGTAGCCACACTCGCTCGTTTCCCTTATCTAAAGGGGACTCTCAAGCAAATGTACCCTATAACTAGCATGGAGATGTAAAAAGCCTAGAATGAAAGGGAAAGGGTTGGAGGGGCATGCCAAATGCTAGAAAACTAAGAAAAATGCATGAAATGTAGTGAAACATGCAAGTATGAACTAGCGAGGGAAATCCCTAAGGGTCTAGCGTTGGACTAGCACATATCTATGAATTCCTACTAGCGTTGGACTAGTGGAAAACGGGACCATGAGCCACAACTAGCGTTGGACTAGTGTGGTGTCGTGCATTCATCCATCACATTCATCTATGACTATAGAAAGCAAGTAGACATGCCAATCACCTATAAGCACGTAGCACATAACACTTAGCATACTCGACTAAATGCAAGAGCCTAATAAAGAAAATTAACACGTAGCAACAAAAGCAAGCAATCAATCTAGTGAGCCTATTGTATTTTGCTAACAAAAAGGGGGAGGGGAAAATGGACAAAAATGCTCGTCAGGCCCTATCTATTACAAATCAAGAGGTGTACACATACCCCATAAAGAATAACTTAAATAAAAAGCAAAAGAAAAATGAAATAAATGAAAGGAATTAAGGAAAGACAAGGGAAGCAAGTAAACATGCAATTCTCACTTAGCACGTTGGATCACATAGGAGAAACGAAAATCAAGGAGATAGAGGTTACCTCCCTCGCAATTGGGCCCCAATGAATTGAAATCACTTATTTGCCCTCAAAAATACAAAGAAAAGGTCAAGGTACCAATTTATTTGGGAAAATTAAAGAGAGTAGGTAAACACAAGCTCACTTGGACACAAAGTTCTTAAACTCATGCATTAAGTGCAATCTAAACAAAGCATGGTAATTTATTGAAGCAAACAAGCAATTGAGTTGAAAGATTGAAGCTGCCAAGGATCAAATTGAGGGGATTATTCAATTGATTGGGTCATAATAGCATTAGTTAGAAGCCAAGGGGTCAAAATGAAATTATTGAAAGCTGTTTTTGCATGCAAAACATGCAAAAGCCACGAATCATCAAGTTTTCCGCAACA
This sequence comes from Coffea eugenioides, assembly GCF_003713205.1. NCBI lineage: Eukaryota > Viridiplantae > Streptophyta > Magnoliopsida > Gentianales > Rubiaceae > Coffea > Coffea eugenioides. Next base: position 29,564,129 of record NC_040040.1, on the reverse strand, counting down.
AAAAACATCTGGTAGCTTAGGAAGCTTTCTTCTGCAATTTTAAGCTTTCAAACGTAAACTTCATGCAAGACTTCAAGCAAAAATCTAGCAAAGGCTATCACTCAATCGCCATTTAACAGCAAGACACTATGATTAACGCAAACCAATCATAAACACTGAACCAAAATGATCAAATGAACAACCAAATGGAAAGCATATGTTGCGGCAGCAAAAGAAAAACCAGCCTTGTGAGTTTCTTAAATGAAACTTCATCACTCAATAAAAAGGTCTATAATGAAGCCACTCAAATGGATTCTGCCAGTTCGACAACCAAAATCTAATGCAAGACTTCAAATTATCCCTGAAGATTCAGTCCAAGCAACGGGATACAAATGCAACAAAAGAAAGAGTGACACTTGCGACAATTTCCAGCCATGCTGTTCGGCAATGTTGTTGCTGCGTTTCATTTACATTAACCGAACTACGTTTGTATGCAAGAATTCAAACAGACTTATACTAGTTCAACAACTAAGCTCAACCACAAAGGCTCCAACCCATTGTCATTACCATTCCCCAAACATAATCATCTGTCTCCAGGAGATATGATCAAAACAAACAAGCATGAAATGCAGCAAAGCAACAAAACAGATTCATCCAACCCCAATCGAGATTCAGCAACAGCGCAAGGAAATATAAACGTTTACTGACCCTAACTCAGAACTTCGAGAAAACATTATAAGGCCCAACCACAACAGCAAGCAAGGTGCTAAGAATAAAATGGAAAGGAGAACAACAAGAAAACAGCAACAAGGCACTGCCGTACGTACACAGCTGGAAGAAACATCAATCAGAATTGCCCAAAGTTATACGCCATTTTCTGGATTTGCTTGTTCAAATGCACCAAAATCAGCCATAAACATCGAACGAAAGCTTCATGGATTCATCATATATCCCCCAAACTACCATCCTTGAAACCTAGGTCTAATCCCCATGCATTCCTTAACCATAAATCAAACAAGAACAAATAGAAAAATCCAAACTTTGCAGGAAATCATGACTGAAATACCTTGGTGAAGATTTTGCCGGTGGTGATGGAGTGCACGGCAGTAGAAGGAGAGTAGCAGCAGAAATGACAGCGCCACCACTTCAGCCAATGTCGACGATGAGATCCTCTGGGGTTGCGGCTGCTCTGTGTTTTCCTTTTCCTTCCGGTCGCTACTACCGAAACTCTCTTCCCCGTCACTGCCCGAGGTCCGCTGCTCTGCTTCTTTCAGCTGCCAGTCCTCTAATTTTCCAGCCGTCCCAAGCCTCTCTCGCGGTTTCTTCGACTTCAGCCTTAACACACTCTTTTCTCCAGAGTTTTCATCCGCCGTTTTTTCCCTTTTCTTTTCCTTTCTCGCTTCCTGCCCTCTCTCGGTCTCAACTCTCTCAAAGCCCTCAGTTTTTCAGCCCTCAGTTTTTCCCAGTTCTCTGTTTCTTGCTCTCTCTCCAGAACCCTCGTAGCTTTTTTCCTTTCTCTACAGCCGTCCACTCAAAACTTCCTTCGGCTGCGGTTCCTTTTTCTTTTTATATGGGGGAACCCCAACCCTAAACCCTCGGCCATCTCTTCTAAAATTGCAGCCAAAGGGCTGCCCGAGTCCTTCCTTACAAGCTGCGAAAATACGCAGCATGCATGCCGCGGGTCTTTTTTTTTTTATAATAATTTAACACAATATAAATAACTAATTAAGAAAAATAACTAATGAAGAAAGATTGAATAAAATGAGCGGAACTAGGCATAAAAAGATAAAAATGAAATGCTAATTTTTCTTTCTTTTCCCTTCTTTTTTCCCTTTTTTCTTCTTTTTTTCTTAAATAGCCCAAAACCCGCAATCGGGTTTCCCCCTTTTTCATTTTTCATATTTTTTCCAAGAAAACATTGAACTTAAATCAAAGCAACTAAAGCATAATTTTTTAATGCTTTTCTTTTTCCCGAGAAATTCTATGCTAAATCTTAAAAATAATAAAATAAAAAACTAAAAACTAAAAACTAAAAAGTGAATAAACCTAGCACGACAAATAAAAAGTAAATGATATTACACTGAAATTTTGGTGTATACAGTTTGCCCCTCTTTGTCTGAGTTTTGGAAAAACTTGAGGCAAAGAAATAGACACCAAATACTTACCTGTGTTATTCGACCACAAATTGATCTTGCACGGACAGGGAATTTTAAGACGGGACTGGACCCGAATAGAAAATTTTAAACGGGATTGACCCGAATAGGAAATTTAAAACGGGATTGACCCGAATTAGGAAAATTTAAAACGGGATTGACCGTAACAGGAATTTAAAAACGGGATTGCCCGAACAGGAATTTAAATGGGACAGACCACGGGATAGTGAATTCGGACAGTAATGTAATATGGGATAGACCCGGACAGAAATGTTAAAACGGGATAGACTCCGGGACAGAATTGTAATATGGGATAGACCCCGAACAGAAATGTAAATTGGTGACAGGACCCATGGGATAGGATCCGGCAGAATTATGTTTAACGTGATAGTACACCGGACATAAATGTAAAGTGGGATTAGGACTCACGGGATTGACCCGGACAGGAAATGTAATACGGGATAGACCCGAATCAGGAAATTTAAAACGGGATTGACCCGAACAGGAAATTTAAAACGGGAATGACCCGAACAGGACTTTAAAAATCGGGAATGGCCCAAACAAACTGAAAATCATGGGACTGACTCGAACAAAATTAAAAATCATGGGACTGACCCGAATAAAATTAAAAATCATGGGACCGACCCGAACAAAAGATTTAAAATCATGGGACTGACCCGAATAAAAACTTAAGATGGAATGCACACTAGTGGGACTGACCCACGGCTAGTGGCTACGCAAAAGGAAATGCTCACTAGTGGGATTGACCCACGGCTAGTGGCGATGCAAAAGGAAATGCTCACTAGTGGGACTGACCCACGGCTAGTGGCGATAAAAGTGAAACGCTCACTAGTGGGACTGACCCAACGGCTAGTGGCGATAAAAGTGAAACCGCTCACTAGTGGGAGCTGACCAACGGCCATATGGGCGATGAAATATGTGTGAAATGGCACACTAGTGGGACTGACTCAGACGGCTAAGTGGCAGTGCATAATGAAGAGGCACCACTAGTGCGCACTGACCCACGGCTAGCAGCAAAAGGAAGACAATGCTACACATTGCGGCACTAGACCAACAGCTATTAAGATGCAGAGTGGGCAACATGAATGGACGCTATAGTGGGGACTACTGGGACTCAAAGCTACCTATAGAGAGAGTCTAAAATAGAAAGATGCACATGCTAGTGGACTGAGCAACCAACGAGTAGTGGCGGAGTGCACAAATGAACTGACCCAGCGAGGCACGCTAGTAGAGGTGGCCGGAAAATGGAGGACATCAACGGCTAGCGGCAAGATAAAAGAAATGCACACTAGTGGGACTGACCCAGCGGCTAGTGGCGGAGAAAAACAAATGCACCATAGTGGGACTGACCCAACGGCTAGTGGCAGTGCAAATGAAAGGCACGCTAGTGGGACTGACCCAACGGTTAGCGGCAAGATAAAAGAAATGCTCACTAGTGGGATTGACCCAACGGCTAGTGGCAAAAATAAAAGAAATGCGCACTAGTGGGACTGATCCAACGGCTAGTGGCAATGCAAAAATGAAATACTGGCATGTATGAAAAAACTGCATAAGATTTACTTGGAAAATTATCCCAAATGTTTTTTTTTTGCCCCAGTGCGATGAATTGATCAGTGGGATTAAACCCGAGCCTGCCTTAGTTGGTGGTACAAAATCCAAGCCCAACGTGAACTTTGTGATGTTTGCGGCACAAAATCCAGGCCCAACGTGGTATAAGCGTCAGGGATAAAACCCAGTTCCAACGTGATATAAGCGGTCAGCGGGATAGAACCCAGTTCTACAGAGGTTGGCGGGATAAAACCCAGTTCCAACATGATTTAAGCGATCAGCGGGATAGAACCCAGTTTTGCCGAGGTTGATGGGATAAAATCCAGTTCCAACATGATTTAAACAATCAGCGGGATAGAACCCAGTTCTGTCGAGGTTGGCGAGATAAAACCCAGTTCCAACATAATTTAAGTGGTCAGCGGGATAGAACCCAGTTCTGTCGAGGTTGGCGAGATAAAACTCAGTTCCAACATGATTTAAGCGGTCAGCGGGATAGAACCCAGTTCTGCCGAGGTTGGCGGGATAAAACCCAGTTCCAACATGATTTTTGTGAAGTTTGTGAATGGTCAGTGGGATAAGACCCAGTCCTGCCATCCAATTGGTCAAGAAATTGAATTTGATTTGTCGAAAAACCAGAAATTAAATTTGATTTTCCAAGAAACAAGAATTTAAACTTGATTTTTGTGACGCCCCACTTCTCCCAATGGCGAACCCAAGGGTATCCGCGGAACGCCTGCCTAGCTCTCGCCAGGACTCGAGACAAATCAATTCAAACTTAACAATAATTAACAATTTATACCAGTCTAATAAGGAAAAGAAATCGCTTCCATAATCGAATATCCAAGTCTTGTACCACGTGTTCAAAATACATCTGTTATCCAATTCTTACGTCAGGATCCAAAAGATACATCAATTCCCAAATATATACAATAGCCAAAATGTCTAGTCAATTACAATTAAAACCCTAATACAAAAGTACATCCAAAGGGTTCCAACGAGTTTCACTCCATCCATTCCTGTTGAGGAAAACAAATCTACGGGGTGAGCGAAACGCTCGTGAGGCCAAGAAAACACACATGCAAGCACGTTGTCCAAATAACAATCCCAATATTCAAGTAATTTACAATTCGAGCGAGAAAATAAACAGAAACAATTCAAAGATATAGGAGCTCTCAGGAGCTATTTTCCTCTTGCTTCGCCACGGCTCTATCCGATACCCCCTCGTGATGACACTCCGTTATCCGGGTGGGTATTTTATCCGTAGAAACTTCACTTATTACTTCCTCCGACCAACATTCCACCCTCTCGGATCCGAAACCAAACACGCACGAAAAAGGCAATACTCGTCGAGTATGCCACACGAGATCTCAAGAGATCAAGTTTTGATTTTTGAACACGCACGGAAAGGGCGATACTCCACGAGTATGCCGAACAAGATCTCAAAAGATCAAGTTGTGTTTTGTTACTCTCGTGGTTTATCAAGCTTCTCGACCAAGCCCATGCCGGCTCGAGTTGCAAGATTGGTTAAGAGAATTGGGCGTCCCCATAAGTCGAGGAGGTTCACTCCACCCGAAAACAAGACACGCACGACATACACGACATGCATGGCAACACGACACGCACACGAAAATGGGTATATCTTAGTCGACGAGATTCACTCAATCGACTTTGAAAACCAAGTTAATACAAGTAAAGTTCAAGTAAAGGAGAGCGAGTGCGATAAAGTACACACTCGTCTCATCAAGTGATATTCACGTATATAAGCAGGTAAATCAAGTAAACACGATAAGTCATGCACTTGACACTCACCAATTCAAAAGTAATTGAGCGAGAAAATCTTTAGTTGTCCCCTCCGGGATTCTTTTCAAGACTCGCTTGAGCACCTGAAGCAATTAACAAGTATTTTTCACTCACAATCACGTATTAATCAAGAAAGGAGTTACGCTTATTTGGACTAGTCAATACCTCAAACCAAGAACCTTAGCCACTCAAAATAAAGGTTCAAAAGTGAGGTTTTATTAACACAAGAAAAACTGATTTCCTTCATGAAATCAAGTTTAAAGCGATCAATTATCATCAAGAAGGAGTAACAAGTTTTCAAATTTTCATTTTCTAAGAAATCAGCAAATTTCAGCTTTGCGCGTCAAATTTAGAAAAATCAGATCTTGCACTCAGTAGGTCCAAAATTATAAAACTTGGTACCGTTGGAAACCTCTTAGAAAGTACTAAAAGTTCTTAGAAGACACTTTTCCATGAATCTAAGTGGAAGATATTCAAAAATGGGCATGAAGTTGCTGTTCCAGAACATTCAGAATTAAGCCGGGGTTGGTTTTTTCGCTAACTTTGGAAATTCGGAAAAATTCACTCGTTGCAAACTAGCCCTTGAAATTTATAACTCAATTAGAGGTATAAGTAAGGTTTAGGGCAGAACAAACGGATTGAAAATTGGAGTTTCGAGCACCGAGATACGGTAGCTCAAAGTTAGGAAAATTCAAGTCTGGTGAACAATTTCCAGATTTGAGTTTTCAAAATTGGAACCTTAGCTAAGAGTCAAAACGAACTTGGATTGGTATAAAATTTTGCAATATGTTACTCCTATATGAAAGGCATCTCTCTATCAAATTTAAGGGAAAAATACCTTCGGAAAGATAGTTAATTAATCATCCAATGTTCAGGAAAATTTCTAAAGCAACCTGTCTTTTGACTTCATTTCCCAATTCAAATCGTTTAATCAAGAAAGCTATCCAACCATGGTTCATTTGTGAAATAAAGGTCTAAGATACATCCATGATACCGTTGGTAAGTGTTTAGCACATCAAGATACATCCATGATACCGTTGGTAAGTGTTTAGCATCAAGAACTTCAATTAATAAAATCCCAAGTTTTGCCCCAAATCAGTCCAAATACTACGTTTTTCCAAAACAGGGCAGTCCTCTTGTTTTAGTCACAACTCAATCAATTTAACTCGGAATGAGGCATGGTTTATGGCGTTAGAAAATACATTCACGGGACTAAAAGTTCACAGAAGGAAATGTTCTGAAATTCGGCAAGCAACCAGCTCAAAATTGAGCCTCAAGTTGCTGCCTCGACAAGCCATTCCAGCAAATCCGAGAGACAGGACAGCTATCTTAAAACATTTGGTTCGGCTCACTCACAAAGAATCAGAACGTGCATTTTATCTCAAATTAAAGCTAGGAATGTCTAGTTTCAAACGCCACTGACGGCACTTGATTTCGACACCCGAGGACAGAGTTATGGCAAAATACTACCGCTGGACAGGGTTACCCGAAAATAACTTTCCAGCTTGCCTAGTCCACGAATAAATTCATTTGCCCATCCAAACGTTAATGTTTTCCAACGAAAATTTCTACACATATAATATAACATATACACATCAGGTTCATGCCAATAAATCACCAAAAATGGGCCTTATCATGGCCGAACAAAACAGGGGCAGATTCAGCAATTTCTGGTCATGACCTCTACTTGAGTTTCCAACAATAACACTCCATAAATCCATCATTATAACCATTAAACTACCATTAAATCCAACATTGATCCTCAAATCAGCAACAACAACCCAAGTGTGGGAATACAAAGAGCCCACTAGAACATTTTACAACCATATCAAGCCACCCAACCACATGCAATAGCTTAAAGATGCATTTCTACCATCATAATCCAAGTTTAAAGTGCAAGATGAAGTTATACCTCCTTAGTGCCTTAACCCAGAAATTTTCGGCCCTCAAGAGCTCCAAGAAACCGTGAAAATGCAGCCCTTTTTGTTAGCTAAATCCAACCTCCAAGTAGTATGCTAGATGATCTTCAAGTTTGGTGAAGATTGGTTGAGGTTTTGGGTTGATTTAGTGAAGAAATTTGTGAAGCAAGAGAGTGAGAGAGAGAGGGATGTTGGCCGGCTGTCTTGGGAGGAAGAGAGAGTGAAGTGTGATCAAAATTAGCTTCCAAGAGAAGATTAAATGGGTGGTACACAATCACTCCGAAGTCAACTCTTATTAGGGTGCGTTTGGCGCGATTAGGGCCCGATTTCCTCGCGCGTTTGGTTCACTAGTGCACTGAACCTCCAATGCATTTATATTCATGTAAATATTATTCACTCTTAATTGTCCCGAAATAAGGGTCTAAAGTCCCTCAAATAAAGTCGCGCGTGTGAAAACGCGTACCGTCAATTTTAACGCTATAACGCGAAACTTCCAATAAATTCTTATAACGATTGCACTACTAACTATCACTTGAGTATTTACTCATAAGATTACCTATTTTAGGACCATAGTACAAGTCTCCAATTTTTTGAGTTTAATGTACTCTTAATTGGCTAAAATTTCTCAAACACGTTTTCACTATTTTCATTAATCGAGTTTCCAAAAATTAATTTTTGAAACGAGTCACTTTAAAAACATAATGAAGCCATAATTCCATGTATTTAAGTCTAATAAGGTTAGAAAATAATATTCGAGGCAATTGGCCAAATAAATAATTAAATGAGCTCGAAATAAGAATTTAAATAAGAAAATTTTGCGAGTCCTCACAATTTTTGATTTTTTGACCTTTGAATTTTTCTGATTTTTCGAGAGCATCTCTTCAAAATAATTTGCCCCAATTTCCACCAATTATTAAACTGATCAATTGATTTGCATTACGGCGTGGTTGCTCCTCCTTGAGGCCTTGACTCGTAATATTTTGACTTACGCTCCTTCGTTGATTTCAGCCATGGATACCTGCACAGGGGGCTTACCAAAGTATGACATGCACTTGAATTTCAAAATATTGCAACTACTTATTCATAGAAAGAGCAGTGTGATTGATTTGAAAGTATATTACTTGGCTCTTTGACGAAATCCTCAAATGGACTATAAAAAATTTGCCCCAGTGTGGGCCTATTTTGCGAAATCTTACAAATAAAAGAATTTGCCCTAGTGTGGGTCCATTTGATTGCAAAAATTCGTTCAGATGATTCCCCATTTACTTGATCAAAGAGAAATTGCACTTTCCAAAATTTAGAAAGTAATCATTTGAACGTTGAGTTTGAACTCATGCAGAAATTTCATGATGAATTTCTCAGAATAATGCCAAATTTCAGAAGATTTCTTCCTCACTTTAGCATCGATGCTTTGGGTAATGGGTGTTATGTCTGATTTGGAAATGGGAGGTCAAGATTTGTCTTATTCTTGTGCCCAAATGGTATGTAATCCCTTCAATACCACATCTTAGTGAAAGCAAATGGTTTGTCACCCTTATTTCTTAAGAAAATTGAGTCAACATATAAGCTTTAAGCTTACAACAAAATGGGTAGAAGCGATAGCTAAACATGCGAAATCTGGTTATACCCTTATGATCATGAGTGATCGATGGATTTCTTAGAGCATAATCCTCACTTTGGGTTGTCATGAAGGAATAAGTCAACGATGGATTTTATGAGTTTGTAATATGGCTTGAAAACGATAGTTAAGGAATAAGACTTTCAAGGACATTGCACCGAAGATCGCATTTTTCCAAAATTGCCCCTATTTGAACTCAAAGGTCTCAGATTTTGTTTGCATTTTTCTCATCATTCACCAGGGGTTTCAGAGTCGATTTTTGCATTTTCTTTTCTTGCTTTGTTTTTTTTTGCTTTCCTTTTCTTTTCCTCGACCTGGTGGGTTTTCTCATGGTGAGTAGCGTCAGCCCCATATCCAAGCAATTCAGAAATACAGCTAAAATATTCCGGCATCAGAAATTTTCTTGACAGGCCATTGCAAAGAACAGAAGTCAGGACTTTCGGCTTTTGTAATGGGGTCAGGTGGGGTGCTTAGAAAAGTTAAGGCTTGAAAGCGGATTTCAAAAGTGGTTTGAAGAATCCGAGATCGCATTGTTGCGCCAACCCTATTTTAGGGTTAAATCAGAATTTGCCCCAGTTTATGCTGAATTGAGGCTTTTTCTCTTTTATTTTCTTTCTTCTTTTGACTTTTCGGCCTTTTGCCATTCTTTGAAATTTGCCCCAGTTTATTTTTGAACTGAGATTCTCTTTTCTTCTTTTGATTTGGATTTTGTTGCTTTATCACTTTTTACTTCTTGAGACTTTTTCTTTTTCAACTCAAACTTGCCCCAGTGAGGGGTTTGCGATTCTCAGGGGTTGCCAAACGAAACAATTTATTTTGAAGGCTCAAAAGGGATAACTAGGGATAGAATGTTTGATTGGAAAAGAAGATGGCCTGAGTTGTATTCCGTTCCTTACAATAACTCTGAAAGGAAACTTTCATTAATGCGAAATTTCTGGCATGTATCTGAATTAACTGACTGAGGAGGACCCTTGTTCATCCATATTTGTGAAACATAGGCGATCCACGCGGACAAAACTCTTTCTTTTCTTCTTTCTTTTTTTTTTTCAAAATTGGAACCCAAGTGGAATCAAATTTCCCCAATTTGCGGTTCCCTCCTTATTCTAGCATTTTTGCTTTTCCCCTTTTTGGAAAATTTTCCAATCTCCCTCTCCAATGTGGGGTACGATCGTAAGTGCTTTGAAAAAAACCACCAATTTTAACTCAAATGAGGATGCAAGGGATGATCAGTGTTTAGGTTTGTAGAAACGACGGCCAAAGCATCATTCTTACACCCCATGACAACCAAAGTAACTAAATGGTTATTGAAAATTCATTCCCCTTTTTGATATTTGAAAATTTTCCAATGAAGGGTAGTGATCATCAAGGCACTTATTTGAAACGAAATTTTTTTTTTAAAGGTTCAAATGGGAGAGCAAATGATAAAATCTGTATAAGTAGAGAAACGAATGCTCAAAGTATCATTCCAAATTTTCAAAACAAACAAGAATAATGCACATTTTTGCTTTCACTTAGATGTGAATTGAATCTGGTCAAACCAATGGGCATTTTTCTAAGCAAAGTTCGCTCCAATTTGCAATTTATCAATCAATGTGACTGATTTTATTTTGGGGTTAAGTAAAGGAGAAAGGTATCTCATGGGCCTTCTGAGTGACCTCTTTTAATTTTGAGCACTCTTATTGTGTAGCTCGGATCACCAATCTAGTGTACACAAGGATTTTAGAAAGCATATACTTGCGAATTTTCAGACTGGAGGTTGAAAAAACTCTCAATTAGGTCTTATTTCTTAAAAATTCATCATGAAGTCTCTTAATGAGCTCAATAAAGAATGAAATGTACACAAATAACCGTCTGAACAAAAGCTTCATTATTGCCAATGTTTGAAAAATTTAAAAAGCAATACATATGAAAACATTCTAAGGAACTCCTTTACACATGTATACATACTTTTCCCTCTTAGTAGCCCCCTTCTCCCTTTGAGCAATGAAATCTCTTAAATGTTTTACACGAGCGCTTTCAGATGAATTTTCAAATTCACATTGCAGGGCCTGCCCAAGAATCAAGTAATATATGTAATTTTCAAACTTTATCAGATCAAAATTATTTTCACACTTTATTTCATGTTTTCATGTTTATGAAATTTTTTGAATGCAGGAGGAGGGGGAATAAAAGAAAAATACCCAGAGTTAGTAATGCAAGAACTATAAAATCGGTATGCATGCCTATGGGGGAACTTTTTTATGCCAAGGGTAGGTCTAGCATGAAAATGTAATCCTCTAGGGTAGGCACTATACCATACCTGATGAATCCGATCAATTGATTTGAATGAAAAATGATTTGAAAAATTTGGCCAATTTGGAGTGAGAAGAAACATTCGTCCTAAAAAATGAGGACAAAGTCCAAATGAATTGCTTATTTTGATCGACGCATGATGTGTCAAAAGGGGTAAAATGGTCAAATTGATTGCATGAAATTTGATTATTTATTGAAAATTGAATGGATAACCCTAAAAATGAATTAAACTAATCAAATGAATTGAATGAAATCAATTGATCAAACCGATCGAGTGAAAGGATGAATTATTCAAAAACGACCGAGTTGCCCTAAAATTGATAAAATGGATTGGATGAAATTGATGAATAAAATGGTCCAATGGATTGAATGGAATTGACGGCTTATTGGTAGTTTCAAAAAAAAAATTTATTGCGATGCATTAGTCTATGAGCCTTCTAATATTAGATTTTGGCCTCAATTTATTTATCGTCTCATCAGTGAGGAAATATTGGTGAATTTGTTCCAATTAATGTCCTTTTTGCCAGGGATTTTTACCAATATTGATAAATGGCCAAGAAGTGATTATTAGACGCTCATATTCCAAAGATCGCTCTATAAAAAATGATCGGATCCTACCTTACCTTGTGCGCTACCCCTTTGGATGGTACAAAATGTAAACGTGCACGTCTCATTGGATTAAGTATCCGAGACACAAGGTGACTTATTCCTAACATGGAATTGCCTAAATGGCATTCCCTTTCTAGGGTTTATGCATGATACCATTTTATTAAAGCGGTGTAAATATGTGAAAAATATAAAGGACATAGATAATGCATCGGGGTAAAAGGTCTAAAATGAAATGTACTTATTGAAAATTAAGTGTAATGACTGAAATTTAAACATGTGAGTTATCTAGTGGGTAAGCCACTAAGAGAGTGCCAAAGAGGCCTCTTATTGCTAAGGCACATGAATGCAGGCCAAGAAAACAAAGAAATGGTTAGTGCAATTGATAGTACACATAACATATTGGGAGCAATTAAGAAAAGAAATACAATAAAAACAAGTAAAAGGGGTGGAACCCCTTCCCTCGTGCCTAATGTGCTTAAAAAGGGTGAGGTTGACTCTAATCTAGGAAAACTCTAACATAGATGCATGAGGCTGGGGTTCACTAATGCAACTAGACTCGATAAGGTTTAAAAAGGTCCCCAAGCCTTCAGACCTAAGGGAATGGGTCATCAATCCCAAGACCCTCGGTCGGTGGCTCGAGCGGTCCCCTAGGTACTGCTATGGGCGCAGAGCACACCATCCACATACCTAGAGAAATCATTCCTAGTCCTACAAGGCGGTGTGGGAAACAGCCCACGAAAAATAAAATAGAATAGGATAACAGTAAATAGACATGCACGTATGAAGTGTTCCCTATTTTGAGGGAAGGAGTTGAGAACCAACGCGAGACTCTAATGGTGACACACACCCCCCTCCCCCAAATGCAATGCAAAGCGCGAGATAAAACAAGTACAACATACATCCAAACAACCAATCATACATACGTGAGTGAGGGAATAGCTTGATACGCGCGCGAGGCAGAAAGTCCTAAAAATGGCAAAATGCAACCCTAATATCCAAATGCTATGCATAAAAAGGGTAGAAAAGGAAAAGAATAGCTAAATCAAATGCTTGGACCCACTTAGGAAGTCCCCAGTGGAGTCGCCAACTGTCGCGCCCCACTTTTTGAGTGTGGTGAAAGTAGTGTGTATGTGAACGTGTGTGAAGATAAAAATAAAAGGCCGTGGGATTGTGAAATGCGACGGTTTGGCCAAACAAAGTTCAAAAAGGGTTTTTCAATGGAAAATGGAGTCGCCACTTGGTATAGAGTTAGGGTGTACCAAGTCACCGAAAAGTGATTTTTTGGAAAGAAAAGTAAACAAAACCCTTTTTAAAGAACTTTTAGATCTACGTAACCAAAGAAAGGGATCGGGGGTCACATTTGATAAGGGAGAAGGCAAAGGCAAAGCCTAAGGCACTCCCTTACCCTAGCCAAAGCTAGTTGCGTGACTTAGCCCTTCTTTTCCCAATTTTTCTACCCAAAATATGCGTTGCATGTTGGATATGACTAATGGATATGAAAAAGAAATGCAATCCTAAATCTAAAATGTCTCTTACGAGGCTTTTTGGTCCCAACCACATGAGTTGTGGTGGCCAATAAGGAAAGTCCTCATAGAGGTCGCGAATGATGCAAATGAAGACTCAAATATGAGTGCAAGTTTGAAAATGTAAGAAAACGTGCATGTGTGTGAATGTAAGACAAGTGCATGTGTGCAAATTGGGAAAATAAAGGTGTTTGTGTGCAAATGGATGAAAATATGATAGTAGATACATATAAGTGCAATTGGGTGCTGTCGCGCCCCACTTTTTGAGATGTGTGAAAGTAGTGTGTAGAATATGTATGTGAATGTGTGTGAAAATGAAAATAAAAGGCCGTGGGACTTAAAAATGCGACGATTTGGCCAAACAGAGTTCAAAAAGGGTTTTTTGCATGGAAAATGGAGTCGCCACTTGGTATAGAGTTAGGGTGTACCAAGTCACCCAAAAATGAATTTTTTTGAAAAAGCAAAGTAAACAAACCCCTTTTTAAGAACTTTTAGGTCTACGTAACCAAAGAAAGGGATCGGGGGTCACATTTGATAAGGGAGAAGGCAAAGGCAAAGCCTAAGGCACTCCCTTACCCTAGCCAAAGCTAGTTGCGCGACTTAGCCCTTCTTTTCCCAATTTTTCTACCCAAAGATATGCGTTGCATGTTGGATATGACTAATGGATATGAAAAGGAAATGCAATCCTAAATCTAAAATGTCTCTTACGAGGCTTTTTGGTCCCAACCACATGAGTTGTGGTGGCCAATAAGGAAAGTCCTCATAGAGGTCGCGAATGATGCAAATGAAGACTCAAATATGAGTGCAAGTGTGAAAATGTAAGAAAACGTGCATGTGTGCGAATGTAAGACAAGTGCATGTGTGCAAATTGGGAAAATAAAGGTGCTTGTGTGCAAGTGGATGAAAATATGATAGTAGATACATATAGGTGCAATTGGGTGCAATTTGTGAAGTGGAAAATAAATGATAAAAGAAGAAAAATGTGCAAACATGGCATGTGGATTGAGAAAAACATAAATAGTGAGAAAATGTGGATGAAAGAGTGAGGAAGTGATATGATAAGAATGAGAGTGCATGAATCTAGAGGAATGCATCAAGTCGGGTACGGGAATGACTCCTAATTTCACGACTTTAATTTTTTCCTTTGATTAGAAGGAAGAACTAGCGTGCTAAGGCTATTTTGTAGCCACACTCGCTCGTTTCCCTTATCTAAAGGGGACTCTCAAGCAAATGTACCCTATAATTAGTATGAGGATGTAAAAACCTAAAATGAAGGGGAAAGGATTGGAGGAGCATGCCAAATGCTAAAAACTAAGAAAAATGCATGAAATGTAGTGAAACATGCAATTATGAACTAGCGAGGGAAATTCCTAAGGGTCTAGCGTTGGACTAGCCCATATCTATGAATTCCTACTAGCGTTGGACTAGTGGAAAACGGGACCATGAGCCACAACTAGCGTTGAACTAGTGTGGTGACGTACATTCATCCATCACATTCATCCATGGCTATAGAAAGCAAGTAGACATGCCAATCACCTATAAACACGTAGCACATAACACTTAGCATGCTCGACTAAATGCAAGAGCCTAGTAAAGCAAATTAACACGTAGTAACAAAAGCAAGCAATCAATCTAATGAGCCTATTGCATTTTGCTAACTAAAACAAAAGGGGAAGGGGAAAAATGGACAAAATTTCTCTCCAAGCCCTATCTATTACAAGCCAAGAGGTGTACACATACCCCATAAAAGAATAACTTAATAAAAGCAAAAGTAAATGAAATAAGTGAAAGGAATTAAGGAAAGGCAAGGAAGCAAAGTAGACATGCAATTCTCACTTAGCACGTTGGATCACATATGAGAGATAAAAAAAAAGGACAAAAGAAATTATACCTCCCCGTTTGTGCTCTAACGAAGTGAAATTACTAATTTACCCTCCAAAACAATAAAGTGGTCAGGGTACCAATTTAATTAAGAACGTTAAAGAAAATATGCAAAACACATGCTCACTTGGTCATAAAGCTCTTAAAATCACGAATTAAGTGCAATTAAACAAAACATGGTAATTAATTAAAGCAAACAAGCAATGGAGTTGTAAAATTAAAACTACTAAGGACCAAATTGAGGAGATTATTCAATTGATTGGGTCATAGTAGCATTAGTTAGAAGCCAAGGGGAGTAAAGTGCAATTTTTAGAAGTTGTTTTGCATGCAAATTCCTATGCAACTACGTAGAAAGCTTTCTGCACAAAACAAACAAATCAGCCGCATTTCTTTTGTGTTTCACTTTCAAACGCCAACTTCAAATTCAACTACATGCCTTAACCAAAGCTCCCTTAATCTAACATCCAAAACTTTAAACTAGACAGCAAAAACATAAATTTGACATCCCAAACCAGCAAAGACATAGGAGGAAATCATGCAAACATTGAAGAACGAAAGCTGCTACAACCGAAAGAGAAGTCTGCTGCATTTTCATTTACAAATGGATTCTAGACAGCTTTGAGTATAGCCATTTCATCTGTCCAACATTGAACTTAACTAGCAAAGCAAATAAACTTCTCATCCAACAAACCAAACATTGAAGGAAATTATACAAATGCTGGAGAATTTTATGCAAAATGATTCGACAGCAAGTCTGCGGCACAACAAAGACTTGGACAGCAAAAGCGCATGCCTAAAAGTGGAAAAATTGTGAGATTTTGCTGATTCTGCATGGTCAAGCAATGCTCACGAAATTGTGAATCCAAAAACTAGCAAAAGTCTTAGACCATTCAGTTAACATAATCTGGACAGGATTCTTAATGTGCCGAAAGAAGAAGAAACACGCAATAACAAGGGAAAACATGAAACCAGAATCTTTGAGAGCTAATCTTTGTTTCGTCTAATACAATTTTCCTTTTCAAGAACATCTAACAATTTCGACCAAACAACTGGAAACAAAATGTCACAAAACTTTCATTTCATCTTTGACAGCAAATTTCGATATCCAATGATTCAAAAGGACTCATGCAATGCTAGAAGACAGTTTGTGGCAACTTTTCCCTAATGCTTTCGGAGTTTTAACGAGTTCATGCACCAGTCATTGATAACACAAGAAGCAAACTCACATTTAATGAACATCTCAGTCATAAAAAATCCAAACAAAGGAAAATGACATGAGAATTGCAGGGCAAGGAAAATGAAATGGTTTTCTCAAATGCAACCCTAACGCAACTAACATCTCAGCCAACCAATCAAAGTCACGACATGAAGTTATGCAAATACTGGCAGTCTTTTAGGCAAAGAAAATTCGAAGGCTTTCTTATTCTCTACTGCAACTTCGCAGCTTATTCTCTGCATAAATCATCCATGAACTCCAATCCAAACAAGATAAAGCAACAACGATAACCTATCAACTAATACGCCTCAAGACATAAGCCATTAACATGCCCAACTCTGATGTAAAGCTATACGACAACAAAAAACATTCCAGCAGCCCTATACTTCATGCCAGAGATGACCCAAAACACGCACAGCAACCAGAGACGCAAGAGACTACAATCTATCAGCAAGACACTACAGGCGTCAACAAATTCTAGAAATTCTCCGTTCAAATGATGCAACTATCAGCCCCAAAATTGTCGGAGATCCCAGGAAATTCAGCTCAAACAAACACAGAAAACATGTATATTCCACCCTCATGAATAACCCAACAAGAAGAACTGCCATGAACCAAATCACGGAAAGAGGCTTCGAGAGTTTGAAGATAACTGAAATTTAAAGAGAAAACTTACAGTGCTTGTATTCTCCCTTGGTGAAGATCCGTGACTGATGTTGGCTTAATGAAATGATGACAGCTTCTCGTGAGGGTCAACAGTCCTAGTACCTTCTTCGTTCCTTGAGGAAGCAGTACTAGATCTCTCTTCCTTTCTCCTTGCTCCCTCGTTTTGCTCAGCTTCCTTGCCCTTTAGCTTTTCCTTTACTCTCAAATTCCTTTCCCAGTTTCCTTCTCCTCTAGCTCTACCCGAAGCTTTCTTCTTTTTGTTCCCGTTCAAAGCCCGTTCCTTTCCACTCTCAAACTTGTTGATTCTCCTCCAGCTCTCTGCCCGTAAACCCTCATTTCTATTTTCTTTCTAGCTCTCCCCGCCGTCAAACTCTCTCGTTAGTTTCTTTTTCTAGCCGTCATCAGATTTCCTTCATCAGCCGTCTTCCCACAGCCCCTTGCTCTCGGTTTTCTCTCTTAGCCCTCTGTTCTCCTTGAACCCCAGCCGTCACCAGACTTCCCCGCTCCCTTTCTTTTGTTCCTTTCTGAAACCTCCTCCCCGTTCAATCCCCCTTGGCTGCGGCTTCTTTTTAGCCTTTTATATCAAGTGAGAAGCCCTACAAACCCTCTTTTGGATGGCTAGAAACCAACCTCCTCGAGCCCTTCTCCCTTGGCCATCCGATGGCCATTCTACGTGAAACAGCTTTTTTTTTTTTTCGAAAGAGTTAAGTAATAAACAAAATATAAGGAAAAATAACCACTGAAATAAATAAAAATGAGTAAAACTAGGCATAAAAAGATAAAAATGAAATGCTAATTTTTCTTTCTTTTTCCTTCTTTTTCCTTTTTTTTTCTTCTTCTTCTTTTCTTTTTTTTTCTTAAATAGCCCAAAACCCACAATCGGGTTTCCCCTTTTTTCATTTTTCATATTTTTTCCAAGAAAACATTGAATTTAAATCAAAACAACTAAATCATATTTTTTGAATGCTTTTTCCTTTTTTCGAGAAATTCTATGCTAAAACTTACAAATAAAAAACTAAAAATAACTAAAAAGTAAATAAAAACTAACACGACAAATAAAAATAATAAAAAAATAGTAAATGAAATTATTTTAAAAATTGGTGTCTACAGTTTGCCCCTCTTTGTCTGAGTTTCGAAAAAACTTGAGACAAAGAAATAGACACCAAATACTTACCTGCAAACTTGTCGACGACTGTTCATTTGTTGAAATGAGGACTGGCCCTCTTTGATGAGACTGACTTGGACGAAAAATTTAAAATCGGGACTGACCCGAGACAGGAAATTAAAAATCGGGATTGACCCGAATAAGAAATTTAAAAGCGGGACTGACCCGAACAAAATTTAAAATCGTGGGACTGGCCTGAACAAAATGAAAATCATGGGACTGACCCGAACAAAATTAAAATCATGGGACTGACCTGAATAAAATTTAAAATCATGGAACTGACCCGAATAAAGTTTAAAATCATGGGACTGGCCCGAACAAGAGATTTAAAATCATGGGACTGACCCGAATAAAATTTAAAATCATGATGCACACTAGTGGGACTAACCCATGTTTAATGGCAATGAAAATGAAATGCTCACTAGTGGGACTGACCCAACGGCTAGTGCCAGTCCCACCCATCGGCTAGTGGCAGAATAAAAGAAATGCGCACTAGTGGGACTGACCCATCGGCTAGTGGCAGAGTAAAAGAAATGCGCACTAGTGGGACTGATCTAACAGCTAGTGGCAAAAT
The DNA here is from genome assembly GCF_003713205.1 of Coffea eugenioides. Taxonomy (NCBI): domain Eukaryota; kingdom Viridiplantae; phylum Streptophyta; class Magnoliopsida; order Gentianales; family Rubiaceae; genus Coffea; species Coffea eugenioides. Next base: position 29,545,165 of record NC_040040.1, on the reverse strand, counting down.
AAAGAAATGCGCTAGTGGGACCGACCCAACGGCTAGTGGCAATGCAAAATGAAATGCTAGTATGTACAAAGAGATTGTGTAAGACTTGCTCGAAAAATGATCCGAAAATTTGCCCCAGTGTGATGAATTGGTCAGTGGGATTAAACCCGAGCCTGCCTTGGTTGGCGGTACAAAATCCAAGCCAAACGTGAACTTTGTGATGTTGGCGGCACAGAATCCAGGCCCAACGTGAACTTTGCGATGTTGGCGGCATCAAGTCCAGGCCCAACGTGATTTTTGTGGAGTTGGCGGCACGTGATAGAGTGATGTTGGCGGCACCAAGTCCAGGCCCAACGTGATAAAGTGATGTTGGCGGCACCAAATCCAGGCCCAACGTGATTTTTGTGAATGGTCAGTGGGATAAGACCCAGTCCTGCCATCCAATTGGTCAAGAAATTGGATTTGATTTGTCAAGATACAAGAAATTAAATTTGATTTTCCAAGAAACAAAAATTTGAACTTGATTTGATTTTTGATTTGATTTTTCATCTTTTTTTTTTTTTGAATTTTTTCGAATTTTTGATATATGGGAGAATCTTTTCAAACAATGATTTGCCCAAATTTCAATTATTGTGTCACCGATCCTTCAATCTGCTTTATGGTATTATTTCTTTTTGCTCAAAACTTTGACTCAGCCCTCTTCCTCAGTTCAAACCATGAATATTCAGTTCTTGGACGACATCTCACAGTTTAAAATTTGCCCCAGTTGCGGTATTTGAAACGAGCATGGACCTGCAAAAGAAATAAACAAATAATGCCACCACCATCCGATCAATTCTTTCTTCAAGAAATGTGTAAACATGAGTACTTTGATGGTTTCCCCTTGATACTTCGAAAACTCAGTTTTGTTTTGTGATCTGATCAAATTCCATTGACTTCCAATGCTAATAAGGCCCTTGGTGTCCAGGGATTTTCGATAAATCAGGGGGGTTGCCATCTAATGAACTCAAAGAGATAAATAAGACCATGAAACTCATGAAAGAATATCTTATTTACACAACAAATGATGAAAATTTCTATAACATGAAAACAATCATTTATTTTTATTGAAAGAAAATTAATTTTAAAGAAATGAATCTATAAATTCGACAATTTGCGCTTAAAAAACCAAAGTATTCCGACTTCAAACAAAATGCCACGCTTGACCCTTTAGACATCATCCGCCCTGAGTTCAATGTCGACAACAGAAAAACCACAATACAAGGAGGAATCCCAAATGAACCGAATCACCAGCTTTCTAATTCCAACCTCACTTTTTCTTATGAAACTCTACCTTAGCGCTCTTTTAGGTTTTCACTAAGGCTATTCCCCCTTTTTTGTTTTTTCTTTTCTTTTCCTTTCTTTCTTTTCACTTTTTTTTTCTCTTTCTTTTCCTTTCTTCTTCTCTTTTCCTTTTCTTTTCAAATGTGCCCTTTTGGATTTTCACCTGATGAACAAATCTTGCCAATAGCCTTTATCAACTCAAAAAATGTGTTTTAAGAAATAATGGCATCAGTACGACAACCCCTTCCCTTACAAAATGAGTGAAAGCGTATTGACATCATTTGCCATGTGACTTAGAAAATTTCCTTAAAAGAGGTGATGCCAAGAATGGAAGCCAGGACTTTTGACTTTTGTAATGGGGTCTGGTGAGGTGCTAGGAAAGGTTAAGGCTTGAAGGCAGACTTCAAAAAGTGGTTTAAATGATCTGAGATCGCATTTTCATGTTAACCCTATTTTAGGCTTAAATCAGAATTTGTCCCAGTTTATTTTTAACTGAGGCATTCTTTTGTTCATTTCCTTTTTTTTTTCTCTTCTTTCAAAATTTTGAAAATTTGCCCCAGTTTATTTTTAACTGAGACATTCTTTTGTTCATTTCCTTTTCTTTCGACTTTCCTTCAAAAAATTGAATTTACCCCAATGTGGGGTTTTCTCTCTTTTCTTTTTCTTTCAAAACTACATTTGTCCCAGTGTGGGGTTTGCGATTCTCAGAGGTTGCCAAATGAAATAATCTATTCTGAAGGCTCAAAAGGGATAACTAGGGATAGAATGCTTGATCGGAAAAGAAGAGGGCCTGACTTTTATTCCGTTCCTTACAATAACTCTGAAAGGAAACTTTCATTAATGGAAAATTTCTCGCATGTATCTGAATTAACTGACTGAGAAAGACCCTTGTTCATCCATATCTGTGAAACATAGGTGGTCCGTGCGGACAAATCTCTTCCTTTTCTTTTCTCTTTTTTCTTTTCCTTTTTTCAAAATTGGAACCCAGGTAGAATCAAATTTCTCCAATTCGCGGTTCGCTTTCCCCTTTTCTTTTCTTTTTCAAAATTCCCCAATCTCCTTCCCCAATGTGGGGTGCGATCATATGTGCACTCGAAAAGAACCACCAATTTTTAGCTCAAATGAGGATGCAAGGGATAAATGGTGTTTAGGTTGTAGAAACGATGGCCAAAGTATCATTCTTACGCCTCATGACAACCAAGTAAACGAATTGCTCGTTGAGAATCCATTCCCTTTTGAAAATCTTCCCAATGTAGGGTAGTGATCATTAAGGCCCTTATTTGAAACGAAATTATTCTTTTAAAGGCTCAAATGGGAGAGCAAATGATAAAATGTGTATAGGTGGAGAAAAGAATGCTCGAAGTATCATTCCAAATTTTCCAACCAAATAAGAATAATGCACATTTTTGCTTTCACTTAGATGTGGATTGAACTGGATTAGACACAGTGAACATTTTCAAGCAAAGGTTGCCCCAATTTGCAATTTATCAATCAATGTGACTGATTTTTGTTTTGGGGTTAAGTGAAGGAGAAAGGCATCTCATGGGCCTTCTGAGTGACCTCTTTAAATTTTGAGCACTCTTATTGTGTAGCTCGGATCACCAATCTAGTGTACACAAGGATTTTAGAAAGCATACACTTGCGAATTTTCAGGCTGGAGGTTGAAAAAACTCTCACTTCGGTCTTATTTCTTAAAATTCATCATGAAATCTCTTAATGAGCTCAATAAAGAATGAAACGTACACGAGTATTATACAAAACAAATAATTGTCTGAACAAAAGCTTCATTATTGCCAATGTTTGAAAAATTTAAAAAGCAATACATATGAAAAACATTCTAAGGAACTCCTTTACACGTGTATACACATTTTTCCCTCTTAATAGCCCCCTTCTCCCTTTGAGCAATGAAATCTCTTAAATGTTTTACACGACCGCTTTCAGATGAATTTTCAAATTCACATTGCAGGGCCTGCCCAAGAATCAAGTAATACATGTAATTTTCAAACTTTATCATATCAGAATTGTTTTCACACTTTATTTCATGTTTTCACGTTTTATGAAATTTTTATGAATGCAGGGGAGGGGGAAAATAAAAGGAAAATACCCAGAGTTAGTAATCAAGACTATAAAATCGGTATGCATGTCCTATGGGGGAGCCCTTTTTGTGCCAAGGGTAGGCCTAGAATGATGTAATCCTCTGAGGTAGGCACGATACCATACCTGATGGATCTGATCAACTTATCGACATTTGATTAGAAAGTAATTTGGAAATTTTGGACCAATTGAACAGCGGGAGCTCTCCAACAAAATGAGGACAACTCCGAATGAATGATTGGTTTTGACTGGCACAAGAATTAATTTAACTTTGACGAGTTTGAAGAAATTTGAAATTTCCTAACACAGATCAAAACCCCAAGTTATCCAAATCAAATAAAAATGCAATGGGTGAACAACTAGGCGCTTCAATCTGAAATTTGACATTAAAACCCTAATTAATTGACTGGGTTGGATAAAATTGATAACTTATTCAAAAATTGACCGAATCACCTTAAAAAAGGGTAAAATGGTCAAATGCATTGAATGAAATTTGATTATTTATTCAAAATTGAATGGATAACCCTAAAAATGAATTAAACTAATCAAATGAATTGAATGAAGTCAATTGATCAAGCGGATCGAGTGAAATGATGATTTATTCAAAATCGACCGAATTGCCCTAAAATAGGTAAATTGGTCAAATGGATCGGAAAATTGACTAAATCACCCTAAAAAGGGTAAACTGGTCAAATGAAATTGAACGAATCTGATGATTTGAATTTATTCAAAATTGATTGAATTGACCTAAGAACGGGTAAACTAATCAAACGAATTGAATGAAATTGGTGATCTTATTCAAAAATCGACTAGATTGCCCTAAAATGGATAGACTAGTCAATGAATTCAAAATCGACTAGGTTACTCTAAAAATGAACAAATTGATAAAATGGACTGGATGAAATTGATGAATAACATGATTCAATGGACTGAATGGAATTGACGGCTTATTGCGATGCATTAGTCTATGAGCCTTCTAAAATCAAATTTTGGCCTCAGTTTATTTATCGTCTCAATAGCGAGGAATTACTTGTAAATTTCTTCAAACTAATGTCCTTCACGCAAGGGATTTTTACCAATCTTGATAAAAGGGCCAAGAAGTGATTATTAGACGCTCATATTCCAAAGATCGCTCCATGAAACTGATCGGATCCCACCTTACCTTGTGCACTACCCCTTTGGATGGTACAGAAAATATAAACGTGCAAGTTTCATTGGATTATGTATCCGAGACACAGGGCGGTTTATTCCTAGCACGGGATCGCCTAAATGGCATTCCCTTTCTAGGGTTTATGCATGATGCCATTTTATTAAAGTAGTAAAACATGCAATTTGAAATGAAATCATGACCTAAAAGGACCTTTTATACGTCAAGGTAGGTTTAGAATGCTATGCAATTATTGATCTATGAATGCAATACCAAAATCTTTAAACGTGCAATAACCTATCGACGAGGGCAGGTTCTAAAAGAAGGTCATGCCAGACCTCTTATTTGCTAGGGTTTGTGAATGCAATGGGGACACAAAACCAAGAAAAGTTAGTTCATCCAGATAAATACACATAACACATTGTAGCAGTGAAATCAACACAAAGAAATAAAGCAATAAAAGGGAGAAAGGGGTTGGACCCCTCCCCTTGTGAATAGTGTCCCTAATAGGGTAAGGCAGACGCTATCCTAGGTAAAACTATCATGGATGCATGAGGTTGGGGCTTACTAATGCATCTAGACTCGATAGGTTTTAGGTCCCCGAGCCTTCAGACTTAGAAACCAAAGGTCATCAATCCCAAGGTTCTTTGTCGGTGGCTCGAGCGATTCCCTAGACATTGCTACGCACACGTCGTGTCACGGCCACATGTCTGAGTGAATTTATCAAAAATTCTCAATCTTCGACTAAAAGCTAAAGGCTATTAACCCAAAGCTTAAAGTGGAAGATTAAGTGACCCCTTGGATCGTGCTACGCACACGTCGTGTCACGATCACACGTCCAAGTGAGTCGCCTAAAATCCTAACAGGGTGGAGTGACGTGACAAGCCACTAAAAGAAAAATAAAGGAGGGATAAATAATTAAAGCGTATGCACGTATGCTACTGCTCGTTTGGAGGGGAGGGATCGAGAACCATCGCGAGGCTCTAGGGTATGTCCCCCACCCAAATGCAATGCAAAGCGCGAGATAAAACAAGTACAACATACATCCAAACAACCAATCATACATACACAAGTGAGGGAATAGTTTGATACGCGCGCGAGGCAAAAGGCCCAAAAATAAAAAAATGCAACCCTAATATCCAAATGCTATACATAAAAAGGGTAGAAAAAGGAAAAGAATAGCTAAATCGAATGCTTGGACCCACTTAGGAAGTCCCCAGTGGAGTCACCAACTGTCGCGCCCCACTTTTTGAGGTGTGTGAAAGTAGTGTGTAGAATATGTATGTGAATGTGTGTGAAAATGAAAATAAAAGGCCGTGGGACTTAAAAATGTGACGATTTGGCCAAACAGAGTTCAAAAAGGATTTTTTGCATGGAAAATGGAGTCGCCACTTGGTATAGAGTTAGGGTGTACCAAGTCACCCAAAAATGAATTTTTTTGAAAAAGCAAAGTAAACAAATCCCTTTTTAAGAACTTTTAGGTCTACATAACCAAAGAAAGGGATCGGGGGTCACATTTGATAAGGGAGAAGGCAAAGGCAAAGCCTAAGGCACTCCCTTACCCTAGCCAAAGCTAGTTGCGTGATTTAGCCCTTCTTTTCCCAATTTTTCCACCCAAAGATATGCGTTGCATGTTGGATATGACTAATGGATATGAAAAGGAAATGCAATCCTAAATCTAAAATGTCTCTTACGAGGCTTTTTGGTCTCAACCACATGAGTTGTGGTGGCCAATAAGGAAAGTCCTCATAGAGGTCGCGAATGATGCAAATGAAGACTCAAATATGAGTGCAAGTGTGAAAATGTAAGAAAACGTGCATGTGTGTGAATGTAAGACAAGTGCATGTGTGCAAATTGGGAAAATAAAGGTGTTTGTGTGCAAAAGGATGAAAATATGATAGTAGATACATATAAGTGCAATTGGGTGCTGTCGCGCCCCACTTTTTGAGATGTGTGAAAGTAGTGTGTAGAATATGTATGTGAATGTGTGTGAAAATGAAAATAAAAGGCCGTGGGACTTAAAAATGCGACGATTTGGCCAAACAGAGTTCAAAAAGGGTTTTTTGCATGGAAAATGGAGTCGCCACTTGGTATAGAGTTAGGGTGTACCAAGTCACCCAAAAATGAATTTTTTTGAAAAAGCAAAGTAAACAAACCCCTTTTTAAGAACTTTTAGGTCTACGTAACCAAAGAAAGGGATCGGGGGTCACATTTGATAAGGGAGAAGGCAAAGGCATAGCCTAAGGCACTCCCTTATCCTAGCCGAAGCTAGTTGCGTGACTTAGCCCTTCTTTTCCCAATTTTTCCACCCAAAGATATGCGTTGCATGTTGGATATGACTAATGGATATGAAAAGGAAATGCAATCCTAAATCTAAAATGTCTCTTACGAGGCTTTTTGGTCCCAACCACATGAGTTGTGGTGGCCAATAAGGAAAGTCCTCATAGAGGTCGCGAATGATGCAAATGAAGACTCAAATATGAGTGCAATTGTGAAAATGTAAGAAAACGTGCATGTGTGCGAATGTAAGACAAGTGCATGTGTGCAAATTGGAAAAATAAAGGTGCTTGTGTGCAAGTGGATGAAAATATGATAGTAGATACATATAGGTGCGATTGGGTGCAATTTGTGAAGTGGAAAATAAATGATAAAAGAAGAAAAATGTGCAAACATGGCATGTGGATTGAGAAAAACATAAATAGTGAGAAAATGTAGATGAAAGAGTGAGGAAGTGATATGATAAGAATGAGAGTGCATGAATCTAGAGGAATGCATCAAGTCGGGTACGGGAATGACTCCTAATTTCACGACTTTAATTTTTCCTTTGATTAGAAGGAAGAACTAGCGTGCTAAGGCTATTTTGTAGCCACACTCGCTCGTTTCCCTTATCGAAAGGGGACTCTCAAGCAAATGTACCCTATAATTAGTATGAGGATGTAAAAACCTAAAATGAAGGGGAAAGGATTGGAGGAGCATGCCAAATGCTAAAAACTAAGAAAAATGCATGAAATGTAGTGAAACATGCAATTATGAACTAGCGAGGGAAATCCCTAAGGGTCTAGCGTTGGACTAGCCCATATCTATGAATTCCTACTAGCGTTGGACTAGTGGAAAACGGGACCATGAGCCACAACTAGCGTTGGACTAGTGTGGTGACGTACATTCATCCATCACATTCATCCATGGCTATAGAAAGCAAGTAGACATGCCAATCACCTATAAACACGTAGCACATAACACTTAGCATGCTCGACTAAATGCAAGAGCCTAGTAAAGCAAATTAACACGTAGTAACAAAAGCAAGCAATCAATCTAATGAGCCTATTGCATTTTGCTAACTAAAACAAAAGGGGAAGGGGAAAAATGGACAAAATTTCTCTCCAAGCCCTATCTATTACAAGCCAAGAGGTGTACACATACCCCATAAAAGAATAACTTAATAAAAGCAAAAGTAAATGAAATAAGTGAAAGGAATTAAGGAAAGGCAAGGAAGCAAAGTAGACATGCAATTCTCACTTAGCACGTTGGATCACATATGAGAGATAAAAAAAAAGGACAAAAGAAATTATACCTCCCCGTTTGTGCTCTAACGAAGTGAAATTACTAATTTACCCTCCAAAACAATAAAGTGGTCAGGGTACCAATTTAATTAAGAACGTTAAAGAAAATATGCAAAACACATGCTCACTTGGTCATAAAGCTCTTAAAATCACGAATTAAGTGCAATTAAACAAAACATGGTAATTAATTAAAGCAAACAAGCAATGGAGTTGTAAAATTAAAACTACTAAGGACCAAATTGAGGAGATTATTCAATTGATTGGGTCATAGTAGCATTAGTTAGAAGCCAAGGGGAGTAAAGTGCAATTTTTAGAAGTTGTTTTGCATGCAAATTCCTATGCAACTACGTAGAAAGCTTTCTGCACAAAACAAACAAATCAGCCGCATTTCTTTTGTGTTTCACTTTCAAACGCCAACTTCAAATTCAACTACATGCCTTAACCAAAGCTCCCTTAATCTAACATCCAAAACTTTAAACTAGACAGCAAAAACATAAATTTGACATCCCAAACCAGCAAAGACATAGGAGGAAATCATGCAAACATTGAAGAACGAAAGCTGCTACAACCGAAAGAGAAGTCTGCTGCATTTTCATTTACAAATGGATTCTAGACAGCTTTGAGTATAGCCATTTCATCTGTCCAACATTGAACTTAACTAGCAAAGCAAATAAACTTCTCATCCAACAAACCAAACATTGAAGGAAATTATACAAATGCTGGAGAATTTTATGCAAAATGATTCGACAGCAAGTCTGCGGCACAACAAAGACTTGGACAGCAAAAGCGCATGCCTAAAAGTGGAAAAATTGTGAGATTTTGCTGATTCTGCATGGTCAAGCAATGCTCACGAAATTGTGAATCCAAAAACTAGCAAAAGTCTTAGACCATTCAGTTAACATAATCTGGACAGGATTCTTAATGTGCCGAAAGAAGAAGAAACACGCAATAACAAGGGAAAACATGAAACCAGAATCTTTGAGAGCTAATCTTTGTTTCGTCTAATACAATTTTCCTTTTCAAGAACATCTAACAATTTCGACCAAACAACTGGAAACAAAATGTCACAAAACTTTCATTTCATCTTTGACAGCAAATTTCGATATCCAATGATTCAAAAGGACTCATGCAATGCTAGAAGACAGTTTGTGGCAACTTTTCCCTAATGCTTTCGGAGTTTTAACGAGTTCATGCACCAGTCATTGATAACACAAGAAGCAAACTCACATTTAATGAACATCTCAGTCATAAAAAATCCAAACAAAGGAAAATGACATGAGAATTGCAGGGCAAGGAAAATGAAATGGTTTTCTCAAATGCAACCCTAACGCAACTAACATCTCAGCCAACCAATCAAAGTCACGACATGAAGTTATGCAAATACTGGCAGTCTTTTAGGCAAAGAAAATTCGAAGGCTTTCTTATTCTCTACTGCAACTTCGCAGCTTATTCTCTGCATAAATCATCCATGAACTCCAATCCAAACAAGATAAAGCAACAACGATAACCTATCAACTAATACGCCTCAAGACATAAGCCATTAACATGCCCAACTCTGATGTAAAGCTATACGACAACAAAAAACATTCCAGCAGCCCTATACTTCATGCCAGAGATGACCCAAAACACGCACAGCAACCAGAGACGCAAGAGACTACAATCTATCAGCAAGACACTACAGGCGTCAACAAATTCTAGAAATTCTCCGTTCAAATGATGCAACTATCAGCCCCAAAATTGTCGGAGATCCCAGGAAATTCAGCTCAAACAAACACAGAAAACATGTATATTCCACCCTCATGAATAACCCAACAAGAAGAACTGCCATGAACCAAATCACGGAAAGAGGCTTCGAGAGTTTGAAGATAACTGAAATTTAAAGAGAAAACTTACAGTGCTTGTATTCTCCCTTGGTGAAGATCCGTGACTGATGTTGGCTTAATGAAATGATGACAGCTTCTCGTGAGGGTCAACAGTCCTAGTACCTTCTTCGTTCCTTGAGGAAGCAGTACTAGATCTCTCTTCCTTTCTCCTTGCTCCCTCGTTTTGCTCAGCTTCCTTGCCCTTTAGCTTTTCCTTTACTCTCAAATTCCTTTCCCAGTTTCCTTCTCCTCTAGCTCTACCCGAAGCTTTCTTCTTTTTGTTCCCGTTCAAAGCCCGTTCCTTTCCACTCTCAAACTTGTTGATTCTCCTCCAGCTCTCTGCCCGTAAACCCTCATTTCTATTTTCTTTCTAGCTCTCCCCGCCGTCAAACTCTCTCGTTAGTTTCTTTTTCTAGCCGTCATCAGATTTCCTTCATCAGCCGTCTTCCCACAGCCCCTTGCTCTCGGTTTTCTCTCTTAGCCCTCTGTTCTCCTTGAACCCCAGCCGTCACCAGACTTCCCCGCTCCCTTTCTTTTGTTCCTTTCTGAAACCTCCTCCCCGTTCAATCCCCCTTGGCTGCGGCTTCTTTTTAGCCTTTTATATCAAGTGAGAAGCCCTACAAACCCTCTTTTGGATGGCTAGAAACCAACCTCCTCGAGCCCTTCTCCCTTGGCCATCCGATGGCCATTCTACGTGAAACAGCTTTTTTTTTTTTTCGAAAGAGTTAAGTAATAAACAAAATATAAGGAAAAATAACCACTGAAATAAATAAAAATGAGTAAAACTAGGCATAAAAAGATAAAAATGAAATGCTAATTTTTCTTTCTTTTTCCTTCTTTTTCCTTTTTTCTTTTTTTTTCTTAAATAGCCCAAAACCCGCAATCAGGTTTCCCCTTTTTTCATTTTTCATATTTTTCCCAAGAAAACATTGAATTTAAAACAAAACAACTAAATCATATTTTTTGAATGCTTTTTCCTTTTTCCGAGAAATTCTATGCTAAAACTTACAAACTAAAAATAACTAAAAAGTAAATAAAAACTAACACGGCAAATAAAAATAATAAAAAAATAGTAGATGAAATTATTCTAAAAATTTGGTGTCTACAGGTGCAATTTGTGAGACAGAAAATAAATGATAAAAGAAGAAAAATGTGCAAACATGGCATGTGGATTGAGAAAAATGTAAGTGTGAGAAAATGTGGATGAAAGAGTGAGGAAGTGATATGATAAGAATGAGAGTGCATGAACCTAGAGGAATGCATCAAGTCGGGTACGGGAATGACTCCTAACTTCATGACTTTAATCTTCCCTTTGATTAGAAGGAAGAACTAGCGTGCTAAGGCTATTTTGTAGCCACACTCGCTCGTTTCCCTTATCTAAAGGGGACTCTCAAGCAAATGTACCCTATAACTAGTATGGAGATGTAAAAAGCCTAGAATGAAAGGGAAAGGGTTGGAGGGGCATGCCAAATGCTAGAAAACTAAGAAAAATGCATGAAATGTAGTGAAACATGCAAGTATGAACTAGCGAGGGAAATCCCTAAGGGTCTAGCGTTGGACTAGCCCATATCTATGAATTCCTACTAGCGTTGGACTAGTGGAAAACGGGACCATGAGCCACAACTAGCGTTGGACTAGTGTGGTGTCGTGCATTCATCCATCACATTCATCTATGACTATAGAAAGCAAGTAGACATGCCAATCACCTATAAGCACGTAGCACATAACACTTAGCATACTCGACTAAATGCAAGAGCCTAATAAAGAAAATTAACACGTAGCAACAAAAGCAAGCAATCAATCTAATGAGCCTATTGCATTTTGCTAACTAAAACAAAAAGAGGGAGGGGAAAATGGACAAAAATGCTCGCCAGGCCCTATCTATTACAAGCCAAGAGGTGTACACATACCCCATAAAGAATAACTTAAATAAAAAGCAAAAGAAAAATGAAATAAATGAAAGGAATTAAGGAAAGGCAAGGGAAGCAAGTAAACATGCAATTCTCACTTAGCACGTTGGATCACATAGGAGAAACGAAAATCAAGGAGATAGAGGTTACCTCCCTCGCAATTGGGCCCCAATGAATTGAAATCACTTATTTGCCCTCAAAAATACAAAGAAAAGGTCAAGGTACCAATTTATTTGGGAAAATTAAAGAGAGTAGGTAAACACAAGCTCACTTGGACACAAAGTTCTTAAACTCATGCATTAAGTGCAATCTAAACAAAGCATGGTAATTTATTGAAGCAAACAAGCAATTGAGTTGAAAGATTGAAGCTGCCAAGGACCAAATTGAGGGGATTATTCAATTGATTGGGTCATAATAGCATTAGTTAGAAGCCAAGGGGTCAAAATGAAATTATTGAAAGCTGTTTTTGCATGCAAAACATGCAAAAGCCACGAATCATCAAGTTTTCCGCAACAAAAAACATCTGGTAGCTTAGGAAGCTTTCTTCTGCAATTTTAAGCTTTCAAACGTAAACTTCATGCAAGACTTCAAGCAAAAATCTAGCAAAGGCTATCACTCAATCGCCATTTAACAGCAAGACACTATGATTAACGCAAACCAATCATAAACACTGAACCAAAATGATCAAATGAACAACCAAATGGAAAGCATATGCTGCGGCAGCAAAAGAAAAACCAGCCTTGTGAGTTTCTTAAATGAAACTTCATCACTCAATAAAAAGGCCTATAATGAAGCCACTCAAATGGATTCTGCCATTTCGACAACCAAAATCTAATGCAAGACTTCAAATTATCCCTGAAGATTCAGTCCAAGCAACGGGATACAAATGCAACAAAAGAAAGAGTGACACTTGCGACAATTTCCAGCCATGCTGTTCGGCATTGTTGTTGCTGCGTTTCATTTACTTTAACCGAACTATGTTTGTATGCAAGAATTCAAACAGACTTATACTAGTTCAACAACTAAGCTCAACCACAAAGGCTCCAACCCATTGTCATTACCATTCCCCAAACATAATCATCTGTCTCCAGGAGATATGATCAAAACAAACAAGCATGAAATGCAGCAAAGCAACAAAACAGATTCATCCAACCCCAATCGAGATTCAGCAACAGCGCAAGGAAATATAAACGTTTACTGACCCTAACTCAGAACTTCGAGAAAACATTATAAGGCCCAACCACAACAGCAAGCAAGGTGCTAAGAATAAAATGGAAAGGAGAACAGCAAGAAAACAGCAACAAGGCACTGCCGCACGTACACAGCTGGAAGAAACATCAATCAGAATTGCCCAAAGTTATACGCCATTTTCTGGATTTGCTTGTTCAAATGCACCAAAATCAGCCATAAACATCGAACGAAAGCTTCATGGATTCATCATATATCCCCCAAACTACCATCCCTGAAACCTAGGTCTAATCCCCATGCATTCCTTAACCATAAATCAAACAAGAACAAATAGAAAAATCCAAACTTTGCAGGAAATCATGACTGAAATACCTTGGTGAAGATTTTGCCGGTGGTGATGGAGTGCACGGCAGTAGAAGGAGAGTAGCAGCAGAAATGACAGCGCCACCACTTCAGCCAATGTCGACGATGAGATCCTCTGGGGTTGCGGCTGCTCTGTGTTTTCCTTTTCCTTCCGGTCGCTACTACCGAAACTCTCTTCCCCGTCACTGCCCGAGGTCCGCTGCTCTGCTTCTTTCAGCTGCCAGTCCTCTAATTTTCCAGCCGTCCCAAGCCTCTCTCGCGGTTTCTTCGACTTCAGCCTTAACACACTCTTTTCTCCAGAGTTTTCATCCGCCGTTTTTTCCCTTTTCTTTTCCTTTCTCGCTTCCTGCCCTCTCTCGGTCTCAACTCTCTCAAAGCCCTCAGTTTTTCAGCCCTCAGTTTTTCCCAGTTCTCTGTTTCTTGCTCTCTCTCCAGAACCCTCGTAGCTTTTTTCCTTTCTCTACAGCCGTCCACTCAAAACTTCCTTCGGCTGCGGTTCCTTTTTCTTTTTATATGGGGGAACCCCAACCCTAAACCCTCGGCCATCTCTTCTAAAATTGCAGCCAAAGGGCTGCCCGAGTCCTTCCTTACAAGCTGCGAAAATACGCAGCATGCATGCCGCGGGTCTTTTTTTTTTTATAATAATTTAACACAATATAAATAACTAATTAAGAAAAATAACTAATGAAGAAAGATTGAATAAAATGAGCGGAACTAGGCATAAAAAGATAAAAATGAAATGCTAATTTTTCTTTCTTTTCCCTTCTTTTTTCCCTTTTTTCTTCTTTTTTTCTTAAATAGCCCAAAACCCGCAATCGGGTTTCCCCCTTTTTCATTTTTCATATTTTTCCCAAGAAAACATTGAATTTAAATCAAAACAACTAAAGCATAATTTTTGAATGCTTTTCTTTTTCCCGAGAAATTCTATGCTAAAGCTTAAAATAATAAAATAAAAAACTAAAAACTAAAAACTAAAAAGTGAATAAACCTAGCACGACAAATAAAAAGTAAATGAAATTACACTGAAATTTTAGTGTCTACAGTTAGTTAATTAATTAATTAAATAATTAGGTAGTTAATTAGTTAATTAGTCTAACATGCAAATAGTTTGTTAGTTTCGGACAGACAACAGCTTTAGTTAATTAGTTAATTAGATAATTAGTTAATTAGTTAATTAGATAAATAGAAATTAGTTAATTAGATAATTAGTTAATTAGTTAATAGATAATTAGATAATTAGTTAATATTTAATTAGTTTAACTATGCAGAAATAGTTTGATTGGTTAATAACTATTAACAATTAGTTAATTAGTTAATTAGTTAATAGTTAATTAGATTATTAGTTATTAATTAATTAGATTATTAGTTATTTAGTTAATTAGTTAAACTATGCAGAAATAGTTAATTTAGTGTAATTTTTATTAACAAATGTTTTGTTGGGTTGGATGAAAGTACTCATCACATTCATTTGGTAAAATTAAATCATGTCAGGGGTATTTTAGTAAATTGACCCACTTTTGCCTATTAAATTGCCTCCAACTTTTGATAGGGGAGGTCAGTGCTATTTCAAAATTGATAGGAGAGGTCAATGCTATTACTATAAAAGTCAGGGGAGGTTTCTGCAATTATCCCATATTTAAAATATATCTTATGGGCACCATAGGACAGATTCTAATAAAAATATATATATTAATCATCGCGTAACCGGGTCAAACCGACCCAGTTCCAGTAGATCATTGCACGTGTCTCGTCCCACGGCGAATACCTGAAAAGGTTCCGTCAGCCAACTAAGGGCCTGTTTGGAACCTGAGTTTTTTAGGAGTTTGTCTAAAACTTTACTGTAGTGCACTGTAGAAGTTTTTGAAAAAGTTTTATAGAAGTTTTTGTAAGGTGAAAAATTTTTTTGTAGAAGTTTTTTGTAAGATAAAAAATTTTGTAAGGTGAATTTTTTTTTCCTTTTCTTTTTTTTCTTTCTTTCTTTTTTTCTTTCTCTTTCTTTTTCTTTTTTTCCTTTTTCTTTTCTTTCCTCTCTTTCTTCTTCTTCTTCTTCTTCCTTTCCCCTCCC
>NC_040040.1:29471828-29529654 GCF_003713205.1 Coffea eugenioides | reverse complement strand
CCCCTCCCGCCACCCCTCTCCTCCTTTTCCCCTTCTCCTCTCCTCTGCATTTCCCCCCCCGCCTCCTTCTCCCGCCAGCCTCTCTGCACGCCACCCCCTCCCCCCGCCAGCCCTGCCCCTTCCCCTCCCCTCTGCACGCCACCCCCTCCCCCCACCAGCCCTTCCCCCGTTGCCCCGCTAGCCCCTCTGCCCTGCCCCTTCCCCCGTGCCGCCACCCCCTCCCCCCCGCAATTTTCGTCTGTCCCTTCCCCCTCCCCCATCCCCCCTTTTTTCCCCCCACCCCCCCCCCCCCCTCTGCACGCCACCCCCTCTGCCCCGCCACCCCTTTCCCCCTCTGCCCCTTCTCCGCTAATCCCGCCACCCTCTCTCCCACTGCCCCTTCCCCCTCTGCCCACCACCCCTTCCCCCGCCACCCCCGCTGCGCCTTCCTCCTTCCCTCACCAGCTCAGAGGAAGACGTCCCATACGGATTGCGGGCGGATAGGCTCAGTGAATCAGCCCCGCCCGCCACCAGTGGAAGCAAGCTGCCCATTCCCCCTCTGCCCCGCCACCCCTTCCCCTCTGCTTAATTTCTTGGGAGAGAACCAGTTTGCTGAACTCCATGACTTATCCCCACCAACATCTGGCTATGTGAAGATATGGCATGCTCCAATTTTGCATTTGTTAACTTCTGGCCATGTGATGGAAGGGGCAACAGTGGTTATGGTAAGGCTTCTTGATCAGCAGTGGTTATTGAACAGGGTTTTTAAAAGAAGGGGAGGTTTTCAAAGAAGGAGAGAGGGAGGGAGAAAGGAAGGAAAAAAAAAAAAGGAACGCCGGCGCCGGAAACGGCGGCGAAGGTGGTGGCCGGCGATGAAGGTATGGTGGATGGGGTGGGGGAGAAAGAAGAAGAAAAGATAGTAGTTTTTTGTGTATTAAATATTTTGAAGTGTGTAGATTAAAAAATTTGATAAGTTTTTTTGGGTTCCTGTAGCTAAAGTTGTTAAAAAACTAGTAGCTAAAAAATTTGGCCAAAAAACTCACTTCCAAACAGGCCCTAACTTTCACACCAAAATTTCTTACCCACAAAGCAAAAACGAGAATAAATGCATCGGATTCCGCTAGAAACCCAAAAACAACCTTAAATTAAAACCAAGGAATCGCAGAAATAGTTCAAATCAAAGCTATAACTATGAAGATCAGCACTAGTACTAGTCTTCTTTGCTTTCTTTGTCTTTTCGGCGCGGTCTCTGTGATTTCTGAATCGTGTGAGGAAAAAGGGTTCATACAGATGAAGGAGAGTGAAAGTGTTCTTGGGGGAAGCCATGGCTACCGAGGAGATCAGAATAATGGAGAAATTGAAAGCATTGGTCGTTTTGCTGTTCAAGAACACAACAAGAAAGAGGTCTTTATTCATTAATCGCTATTTCCTTTCTCTTAGTTCTTGATTTTGCTATTTGTTTACAAGCCCTTTTTTTATTTTGGAAAAAAAAATCTTGATTATTGATTTTTAATTCGATTAGAAGAGGTAGGAATTCCAGAGTTCAAATTCTTTTTAAGGGTTTTTTGGGTGTGCATTTTTTCTGTTAAATTATGTGGCTTTAGGGAATGATTAGCTGGGGATTTCCCAATTTTTTTGATGAAAGAAACCCTTAGTTGATTGTTTTAGGGAAAATAAATTTATGTGAGTTTTAGATGGTTGTGTTCTGAGGTTAATATTGCAGATTTTTCTAGAATAACGGATGCATGTTGGTGAGTTTTTATATTTTTTAAAAAAAGAACAAGAAAAGAAGAAAAAAGAAGTATGAATTAATGTGGAAACAATTCCTGGATGGCGTTTGTTAATGTCCTTTCTTCAGCTACTGGTTTTGGAATTTGGATTATATTTAATTTACTGTATTTCCTTTTTCTGGACATAGAACGCGCTTCTTGAGTTTGGAAGGGTGATCAAAGCGAAAGAATAGGTGGTTGCTGGTAAGGTGTCTCATCTTACTCTGGAGGCAATTGATGTTGTAAATAAATGTATTTCAAAAGATTCTTGGCCCATGATGTAAACCAGAGGAAGATATCTTGTATAAACCAGAGGAAGGTTTATCTGCTCAATGTACTTTAGCTTGTGCACTCTAAAGCATAAAATTTTATCTGATAACTCACACAACAACGGTCCCATTGGTTCCTAAACATTTGCATCACATGGGTAAAATCCATGATTCTCTCAATAGCTAACAAACGTGACTTTTTGATAAGTTTTAACCCGTTGTATGTTACTTTTCAAGACCTATAAATAGTTGCTATTTTGTAACAGCCCCACCCTTTCCTAGTACGTACCCTAAGGGTTAGCGAACTGTCTGTCCAACTCTTGTCAGGACTGCTAAGACGCACACACGAATGCCAAACCATACCGAAAAATATCACAACAACCAATCGATTCAACGACAACAAATAATAAAGAATGAAAACGAAAATGGAAGTGAACAGTGACTGCCACGTCAGAATCCGATCAAGACTCGGCCGGATTCAAGCCAGAGAGCAACCCAAATTTTTTTGCGAAACCCCTGTCAATTCGGCCATGTATCCGGCCAGATATACGGCCGGATTCTGCTGTACAGTTTCCTGCCAAATTTTTTTTCTTTTCTCGTTCAAACTCCGTATTCCTCCGAATTCCAATCAAGTACAAGTAACTTTGTATAACCCTAGAGAATGAACCTTCCCAAATCAAATATAACACATGAACATGATTAAACACTTTTTATATACACACGTTTGTAAATTTACAATCAAAAGGAATATTGGATCAAGATACATTTAGGGTTTTTCCAACTACCGAGGAGTTATATAAAAGAATATCTATACTAGCTCAACTCATTCTTCAAAACATCATAGTTCTAAGAGATTGTTCCCTGTAAGGAAAACAAAGGCAACGGGGTGAGCTTTCGCCCAATGAAGTACCATCACTCAAGTATTCAAGGATCACAAAAGTACAATGATACTCAATTCAAATACATTCATCAAGTGAGTAGAAACGAACACCATACATCAACAGGGAGTAAAAGGATACGGACGACTCTCAAGAGCCCTTTTCCTCTCTTGCCGTACTTGATCCCACCTCATTGACTCTCCGTCAACGCTTGAAGAGTGACCATGACCGTAGACTCCACTTTACTCCAATTTTCGTCCATCATTCATACCCCTTATCGGGTCCAAACACCAAACAGAACAGAGATGGTAATACTCGAGTATACCGGAATCAACAGTCTCAATACCCAAAGATTCCCCAGAAACAGTCCCCATGGCTTGTCAATTTTCCTCGCCCAATCCCTTGCCGGCTCGATTCAAATGACTACCAATGAGGTTGAGCTCAGATGTAACAGTAAAGGTCGTTGGATACACGTCCAAACGACACCAGTTCAAGCACAATCAAGAGAATTTTCAAGTGATACAGTAAACAGTCAAATAAACAATAGAGAACGAGAGTGATAAAGTACACGCTCGTCTCATCTAGCATAAGCAGCAATCACAGGCATTCCCGTCACAGATTTCAAGTACAAATAGAGCAAAGAAACAACAATCATGTGAGTGATACACTCACCAGTCAAGCGAAGCAATTTCAAGTGTTTCCTTCCGAAATACGCCTTAACTCACCAGCACGTCCTATACACAATCAAAATAGAACAATTATAGTTTCCGCAACCAAAATCTAGTGAACCACTAAGGCAAAAGTACAAAATACGATTTCGGGTGAAATGAAACTACGCGACCCTAAGGACACTAGCAACCCAAAACCTTTCATTTCTACCCCACAATCAACCCAAACATAAAGAAACCATTCGGCTTTACAATTGGACAGCATTTCCCCTATATTTCTTACTTTTCCTTTCCTACTATCAACCACCAACTTCATCTCGAATCAGCCACAATTACACATACAATTTACAAGCCATTAAATATACTCAATTAAGGCCATAACACCCCTCATATAAAGCCAATTAGTAACTCCAAAATCAACCATATTCAAGGCAAAATTCAAAACCCTAAACCTGAAATTTAAGTATATAAGCTGAAATTCCTTTAGGCAAGTTAAACCACCACATACAACCTCAATATTTCACATAGCAAACCATCATAACTTGGCCAAGCCTTAAACATCACATAAGGGCAGAAAATTACACCATACAAACTGAAAATTCCATATCATCACCTCCAACTACCATACTTCTCATAAAATCACAAGTATTATAACCCTAATCCACAAATATCCTAGTATTAGATGTAAGGAGGGATTTCTTAGCACATTTACCTTGTGACTTCAAGAAAGGTGGTAGCTTAGGACTTTCTTTGCAAAACCACTCCATCAACAACCCTAATCCTTCCTAGCAAGGAGTTTTTATGGAGAAATTTGAGATTTTAATGGTTGAAACTCAAGATTATGGCAAGAAATGGAAGAACAAGATGCAACTCTCTCTCTTTCTTCTCCTCAAGAAGCTCGGCCAAGACAAGAGAAAATGAAGAGGATTTTGGGTCAAAATTAGAGTTTAGGAAAGTAAGAAAGCTTGGGTCAAAATTCCAACTTCCAATAGTGTTTCGCCACTTGGCACTTTTAATGTTTACTCTCATCCTCTTGTCTCCCAATTCTAACTAATCCAGCTAACCTCCAATTTCTTAACACCTGGTAAAATAATATTTCTAAATATAAAACTTTACCTTATCGTCAAAATTTATCACACTTAAAGCACGAGCGAGTCCCACATCCAATATACACTACTATTGTCTCATGAACTACCTTACACTAGAAAAATGATTTAAAATCTATATTCACTTATAAAAATATCTAAAAAATTAATGTAATAAAGAAAAATTTATAAAATGTGTGCAAGGAAATAAAATAATGACTGAAAAATAAGAATTTTTTTTTGGGTTCTCACATATTTCCCCTTGAAAATTTATACCAATTCTTCTCCCCTTGACAGTGGATACCTTTATGTCAGCTTTCTTCCCAATTCTCCCCCTGACAGTAGATATCTTCCTATCAGTTTTCCCTTCTACTTCTTTTTCTTCTTACTCTGCTGGATTTGCATTTCATTTGCTAGTTCTGATCCTTCCCGTTCATAATAGGAAGAAGGCTTGTTTAATTCTAGGGAAACATTTCGACCTTCTAAAATAGTTTCTTAGAACAGTGCTATAAAATACTACTCAAGCTACATTATATTAATTTCAATTAATATTGTTTTTGGCTATTTTTTCCTACAATCTAAGAAAATATGGCCTCCGGCAATGTTAACACCTCACAACCTGCATCAGCATCAGTTGCAGTCGCACTGCCCTTGGCTAAACCTTTTCCAGACGTATCCAAAATTGAAGTTTTTGCCAATGAAAACTTCAAAAGGTGGCAAGAACGTGTGCACTCTCTACTTGACATTCATGAAGTAGCCTATGCACTGATAGAATCACAACCACCTGCAACTACGGATGTCAAGACGTAAGAATCCTGACAATATGCCAATAAGGTATGTTGGCATACTATTTTACAAATCCTTTCAAATGAACTGTTTGATGTGTACTGTAGCTGCAAGGAAGTTAGGAAAATTTGGGAAGACTTGATAACAAAATTTACCGCCGAAAACGCCACCAAACAAAAATTCATTGTAGTAAAGTACAACCAATAGTAAATGACAGAAGACAAAGAAATGAAGGTACAAATCACGGAGTACCAAATGCTACCTGAGGATCTCAAAAATGAAGACATAAATTTGTCTGAAAAATTTGCTGTTGGCATGTTAATTGAAAAGCTGCCCGAATTGTGGACTGACTACAAAAATAATCTAAAGCACAAGCAGAAAAATTACACCATTGATGAGCTCGTGAAACACATCCTGATTGAAGATTTCAATAGCAAGGAGTTAAGGACTGTCAAAACTAAGGAGATGACTTTCAAAACTAACTTGGTTCAAAACAACAATAAAAGGTACGCCAATAAATCCCAAAATTACAAGCCCAAAAATCCCAACTCTAAAAAAAAGAAAGGCATTTGCTATGTTTGTGGAAAATCAGGACACAATGCTGCCGAATGCAGGCATAGAAAGAAAGGTGACAAAGCAAATGGTAATCCTCCTAAGGTTGATTTAGCCGAATGAGATGATATAATTGTTGTAGTCATCTCTCAAGTTAACATTGTAGTAAATGTGAAAGAATGGATAGTAGACTTTGGGGCTACTCGGCACATGTGTGCAAATCGAGAAGCATTTTCCTCCTATACTCTAATAGGGGATGATGAAGAAGTGATCTACCTTGAAAACTCACGAACTGCTAAAGTTTTGGGTAAGGGTAAAGTTCTCCTGAAACTTACATCTGGAAAAACTTTGGCTCTCAATGATGTGCTCCATGTGCCGAATATTCGAGCAAATCTGGTTTCTGTAGGATTGTTAGGAAAAGTTGGGGTGAAAGTGTCCTTTGAATCTAACAAGATTGTAATGATAAAAAATAATGTATTTGTTAGTAAAGGCTACTGTAATCAAGGACTCTTTGTACTTAATATTTCAAATGTGATTAATGAAAATGCATCTTCTTCTACTTATATTGTTGATTCAATTTCTTTATGGCATGTTAGATTAGGACATGTTAATATTAACTACATAAAGAAAATGCAATCACTTGGGTTACTATTTAGTGTTAATAATAATGACATGAAAAAAAGTGAAGTATGTGCAGAACTAAAATAACCAAGAAAAGTTGTATAACTATTCAAAGAGAAACTGAATTATTAAATCTAATTTACATAGATTTAGGTGATTTAAAACAAATTATGACTAGATGAGGAAAAAGATAATATGTTACTTTTATAGATGATTATTTTAGATACACTAAACTTTATTTACTTAGAAATAAAGATGATACTCATAATGCCTTTTTATCTTATAAGTCTAAGGTAGAAAATCAACTCAATAAAAAGATAAAAAGAATTAGATCAGATAGAAAAGGTGAACATTTAGTTTTAGATAAGTTTTGTGAACATAAATGCATAATATATGAAATAACACCTCCTTACTCACCAGAATCCAATGGAGTAGTTGAAAGAAAAAATATAACACTAAAAGAAATGATGAATTTTATGTTAGTTAGTTCTCATACTCCAGATAACTTATGGGAAGAAACTATATTATTTGCTTGTCATCTACAAAATAAAATTCCACATAAAAAAAACTGACAAAACACCTTATGAGTTATGAAAAAATTATAAACCAAATTTAAAATATTTAAAAGTATGGGGTGTCTTGCTAAAGTGTTATTACCTGAACCTAAGAAAAGAAAATTATGTTGTAAAACTTTTGATTGTATGTTTATTAGATATGCTGAATATAGTGCCGCATATAGATTTCTTGTTTTAAGAAGTGACGTACTTGATTGTAATACAATCATTGAGACAAAAAATGTTGAGGTTTTTCAACACATTTTTCCACTGTCCAATAAAATTTCTCGTGCACCTGTTGAGAAAAATGAAGAACCTCTAAAGAGGAATTGAGGAGGAGTAAAAGGTCGAGAAAAGAATTTTTCTATAGAAATGATTTTCAAATATTTCTTGTCGACAATGATCTTTTAACTTATTCTAATACAATTTCTTCTTCTGATTGCAAGTTTTGGAAAGAAGCAATTAAATCTGAAATTCATTCTATTTTGAAAAATAAAACGTGGACTTTGGTAGACTTACCCCCTGGTGCAATACCTATTGGTTGCAAATGAATTTTTAAAAGAAAATATAATTCTGATGGTTCTATAGAAAAATACAAGGCTCGTTTAGTAGCAAAAGATTTTTCTCAAAAACAAAATATTGACTATTTTGACACATTTGCACCAGTAATAATAATTTCTTCTATTCGTGTTTTATTTGCCTTAACTTCTATCCATAAACTTGTTGTTCATCAAATGGATGTCAAAACAACTTTTTTAAATGGCGATTTAGAAGAAAAAATTTATATGTTTCAACCTGAAGGATGTGTTGTATCTGGACAAAAAAATAAAGTGTGTAAATTAATTAAATCTCTTTATTGCGTAAAACAAGCTCTTAAACAATAGTATGAGAAATTTGATCAAGTATTGATAAAAAACGGTTTTTCGTCTGTAGAAGTGGATAAATGTGATATACTAAAGTTGTGAATGATCAATATGTGATAATTAGCCTATATGTGGATGACATGCTTATATTTGATACAAGTATAGAGATTGTTAATAGTACTAAATATTTCTTATCTTCTAATTTTGATATGAAAAATTTGGGTGAAGCTAAAATGATATTAGGTGTTAAAATCATAAGAAGAAATGATGGTATAATGTTGTCACAAGAACATTACACAGAAAGACTTCTTAGGAAGTTTGAAAATTATGATGTGACACCTGTAAGTACTCCTTATGATGCTAACACTAAATTAAAGAAAAATAATAGCGACCCAATTGCTCAGTCTAAATATGTTCAGATTATTGGGAGTCTGATGCATTTGATAAATTTCACAAGACCTCACATAGTTTATGCTGTGAATAGACTGAGTAGATATACTCACAATCCCAATAGTGAGCATTGGTTTGCATTAGTCAGACAAATGAAATATTTGAGAGTTACCATGAATTATGGTATCATATATTGTGGATTTCCCACTGTATTAGAAGGGTACAGTGATGCTAATTAGATCTCAAATTCAAATGAGACAAAATCCACTAGTGGTTATGTATTCACCCTTGGTGGTGATACAGTAGCATGGAAGTTAGCTAGACAGACAATCATTGCTAGATCAACTATGGAATCAGAGTTTATAACTCTAGAGTTGACTGGTTCTGAAGTTGATTGGTTAAGAAACTTCTTAGCCAATATTCCTCCGACTAAGGATCTGTTGCCTCCTGTATCCATACATTGTGATTGTCAAGCAGTAATTGCTATTGCTAAAAACAAATCATATAATTATAAAAGTCGGCATATGAAATTAAGACATGATATCATAAAGCAGCTGCTTAGAAATGGAATTATTTCCATTGATTTTGTGAAGTCAAAGTTGAATTTGGCTGATCCTCTGATTAAACCTATAGGAAGAAAATTGATTCTTCAAATTTCAAAAGAAATGGGATTTCGACCAACAAGTTATCAATAGAGACAGTAACCCAACCTATGTGATTGGTGATCCCATAAAATAGATTCATATGGGTAATAACAAGTCAATATTGACCTAAAGCATTTCAAACTTAAGTCCCTCTGAAGATAAGTGCTTTGAGTTATTGTATGAATAAGTTCATATCCCATTAGGGAGGTGTATTTAAAGCAATATACACTTGATGAATTCACCTATATGAGCTCTCATGAATAACTAGGCAGGTGCACGGTCTAAAAGTGCAAAATCACGTTAACAGCAAAATTATGGGTTGTAATGTGATTGACAAAATCTCTGTCATACGTCAAGAATTATTGGTTCATAGAAATTCATATTTCACCAACAATTATGTAGGTCATGTTTTGTCAGTCTAAGTTTGGTTCATAGTCCAAAAGACACCAAACTAATTACATTTCACCCAAATAAATCCAGCAAATTATTTTCTTATCTTTTGACCAAAATCTTTTGAAATAGGAAGGAGATTGTTGTAAATAAATGTATTTCAAAAGATTCTTGGCCCATGATGTAAACTAGAGAAAGATATCTTGTATAAAGGTTTAACTCTTTCAAACCTTTATCTGCACAACGCACTTTTGCATGTGCACTCTAAAGGATAAAACTTTATTTGATAGCTCACACAACAACGGTCCCATTGGTTCCTAAACATTTGCATCACATGGGTAAAATCCATGATTCTCTCAACAGTCAACAAACGTGACTTTTTGATAAGTTTTAACCCTTTGTACATTACTTTTCAAGGTCTATAAATATTTGCTATTTTCCCTTGAAAATTTACACCAATTCTTCTCCCCCTGACAGTAGATACCTTCCTGTTAGCTTCCCCTTCTACTTCTTCTTCTTCTTACTCTGCTAGATTTACATTTCATTTGCTAGTTCTGATCCTTCCCGTTCATAATAGGAAGAAGGTTTGTTTAATCCTTGGGAAACATTTTGACCTCCTGAAATAGTTTCTTAGGACAGTGCTATAAAGTATGACTCAAGCTATATTATATTAATTTCAATTAACATTGTTTTTTGCTATTTTTTCCTACAATTGATGCTGGGAAGAAACAGATATATGAAGCAAAAGTTTGGGTGAAGCCATGGATGAACTTCAAGAAATTGGAGGAATTTAGACACACTAGAGACATCCCTTCATTCACTACTTCGGACCTAGGTCTTAAACAAGGTTAGATATGTTTCTTAAATTAAACTTGTGAGCAAACATTAACCTCAAATAGCATATCTTGGAGCTTTTGCTGATCATATAAATTCTCGCTGAAGATTCATTTTGTTTTAATTTTCATCACTCAAAGTTCTTGTAGGAGATCTTAAGATTGAGCTAAGATTAGGTATTTATGTTGAACCTGGTTGTACAAGAATAAACTGCCTAGTGACTAGTTGTTTGAATTTGAGATTAGGGAATTGGGCAAGAAAAGAATGTGAATTGTTTGAGATGGTTGTTAGCTGCATGTTGTTGACCTTTAAACAATCTAAACCAAGAATTTCTTGACATGACTATGAGTTTGGACATGTTGATGCGGAATAGGATATAGCCATGTTCTATCTAATTTCGCCTCTGTATCACAAACTTGAAGAGAATCATGTCATCAAAAGTATCATCAAGATGGTTCTTGTCTTGTTTTCTGGGTTGCAATGTGTTGAATAACTGCATAGTAACCAAGATATTCAATTACTTTTGATGTATTGAGTTCCTTCTTAAAAAGTTACAGTTGACTATTGCATTGAAGTGGACTTATCCAAAATGAAGCTTTTTCGTGCTCAGCACATTTTCTTGGAAATATCTTCTTAGTAAAACTTCTCATCAAGTGAATAATACTTGGAAATTTTATTGTAGGCGGACCTGCTACTTGGCAAGCCTAGCAGTTGGTCATTGGCCAATGAAGATGCTCCAAATAAGATTGTGAAGCCCACTAATTCCACATTATATACAATGTAAATAATATTGTAGTTTTCTTATTTGTCCAATTGACGCTATTTCATTGGTCAATTACCAAGCTGTTTTTCATCACTTATGACGTCCTAATGCTTTTTAGTTTGATTCTGTAAATGTTTTTGTTTTTGATACCTTCTTCCACATAGATGTTGGAACTTAATCATTCATTGTGACATATGTTTTTGGTCTGTTTTACTTGCGACCAAAGGCCTAAAATAAGTTCTTGACCACTATTCACAGTTTATATAAATTCTCTAAGAGTTGTTCTTTAACATGGTCATGTATTAAGTTAATACTTTGGTGTCTTAGATAGTTTAACTGGATCATGTTACATTATCCATTTAACTTTATTTGTTGAGCAATATATACTTACCTCTTGATTTTTTATACAGGGTAAGTGGAAAATCAATGGGATGATTTGGGTAAAGAACTACTAGGACGATGTGGTGGACTCAATAGGACCAGATTCTTGTCTCAACATTAAGCTACTCTGCTTTAGTTGGATGATAAGTTCGTTTCGCAGTTGATAATATTGTATATTGTACTCCATAAAAAGATTTGGTGATTTGAGGAGAGAAGGAAAATAAATGGAGCAAGTTTAAGGAAGAAAAGAAAAAGGCATTAGTTGGTTCCTTTGAATATTGGGCAATTTCCTGAGTATGATTTTGGTTGTTATGTATTCCCTGATTACGGTTGTAAGCAACTTTTACACCCTTTCCATTGTATCTACGTTTAGATTTCAAATTGTTGAAGCATTCAGATGAGATGAATCTATGTTATTCAAAACTTAATTATATATGCTTCCTTCACTAGAGGGTTCCATGCTTTTGTCTTTGGATAAGTAAACAGCTTGATGCTGTTTCTTATAATGCTCTTTTTGAACATGAGTTTGTTAGGGGCATTTTAAGCATTCAGATAAGATAGCTTGTTAACCATGCCATCATCATTGTGTAGCCTTTTCAACAAACATATTTTCTTAGTTCATTTGGCCTTTAGCTCCCTTCCTCACAGAAGTGTAATGTACAATCTTTTAAATGGTTTCCTTGAAGCATATTAGCAGGTCTGTGCTAAATCCAGTTTTAGAATTCATTTGTAATTTTACAAGTTGCTGCAGCAATTCTTTTGTGATAGCTTAGAACTTGTCAGTATATTGGGCCTTAAACAATTATCTATGATAGCTTAGGAACTATTATTACATAGTTAGGTCCCACCTGCTTATACATACTATCAAGGACATAGAACCCCTTTATTTTATTTTTCCTAAAACACATATGAGGTTTGGGCAGTAGCAGCTACAAGTTATGGTTTCTTCCCAGCCCAAGCAGAACTGGTGGTGAACATTGTTTTGAGGTGTAGTTTATATTGAACTTTCTTAGTTTGGATGACCTCTGAAACTAATGCATTCTACCAAGGCATTATCCCTCAAGTATAATAAAAAGAGAGTGTTGTTCACTGTAGCAAGCTCTCTTTTTGACAAGTGGCTTGCTACTTATTTGACACTTGGCTAGATTTTTTAATGAGGGAAACAATGGAACGTAGGCATACAAGAAACCAATGGAACGAACAAGTAAGACATTACATTGCCCATTACATTGTAGTAGAACCAACGGAACCTCTGTTATATGGCCCATTACATTGCAAACAATTAAGACAAACAACAAACCAAAGGAACGGAGTATCTCTTCTTTTCTTCTTCTTCGAGTGAAAGTACCAGCAAGTACTCTTCCCTTCCTGTAGCAGAGATTGTTCCTTCATATGCTTATTGTACTTGGAAACATAGAAGGTCTAAAATTCCTCAGAGATTAGGTGTTTTCTTTTTCCCCAAAATTCTGGGATTTTTCCCCAGAAAAGTGGCCAACCGTTTGATTTCATTCATTTGTACTGGAATTGGTTTTGCAGCCATCCAATTTTCCCATGAATACCATAATTCTAAATCATATTTTCAGGGATTTGATGTGATAGAAATTAAGTGAGTAGTAACTTAGGTTTTTAGGTTTTAAAAAGGAAAAGAAAGGGAAGTGCCCATATAAAGGGTGATATTTCTTTCTTTGAAGAACTTGAGTTTGGAAGGGAGCTTCTTCTGCGTCTAGTGTTGGTAAGGGTCCTTTTCATTTGTAAATTAGTTTCTATTTTTCCCTAAATATGTGTAGTCATATGTGGTAGAGTTATTAAAATTAGTTGATTTTTGGCTAAATGTTTCTCTTGGTTTATTCATGTAAAAATTTCGGCAAATATTACATATTAGAATAAGACATTAATCCATTTACTAAATCATGTTGTGATCTGTAAACTTTTATTAAATCATGTTGTGACCATCCGAAAGAAATTGGAACATTTTATGCAAATTTTTGGGGTACATTAAATCTATAAAACAAAAGCCAACTCCAAAGCCTTAATTGTCATCCCTTTTACTTCTCCCTCTTCGGACAACCAATGAGCCTACCTCAATCAACAATCACTGAACTTTCGCCATACTCCATTGTGAAGAATTTGGGCTCAGAACAATTAAATCTAATACTTCACTTAATCAGGTTTATTCTGCTTTTCTTTTTCCTATTTAATTTGCATTGCTTGCATTCTTTTTTGCTCCTTTTGCAGTTGTGTTAGGGTTAGTTGCTCAATTGGCTTTCTGGGTTTTCATTTTCGGTCAATTTAAAAGCTTAGATATCTTGATTATCAGTTTCGTTTAGATAAAGTTCACTTCTTGCCATTGATATCAACCTCTTGACTTTATTTAAGACATTGGAATTGATACTTTTGTTTTGCTTTGAAAAAAAGGATGGTGCTTTCGCTTGATTATTAGTAAGTGATTGCAATATGTCGATAAAGAAGATTTTTGTCCATATCTCTATGAAAAATTTGTGAAATGATAAAAATAAACCTGAAAGATAAAGAAGATAATTACTTCTCAGGTAGCTTCTCAACTTTAGATTTGAGTCATTTTACTCATCCTATGCATTTCATGCCATAGATCATATAGTATACATGGAATACTGCTGCTATAAAGAATTAAGTATTAGTCCATAATATCATGCTCATAATATCAAAAGGTGATAACATTTATTTACTTAGATAAAGTATTGAATGTTCCTAGAAAAATTGACACAGAAGTAGAGAAAATTTGAAAACTCTTTAGTGTTTTATAATACCAAGCAGATTACAATGTTTTGTGGACAACAAGTTTGGTAGCAAAAAAAGGTTATTCACCTGCTGGATTGCTACTGTTGAAGAAGTAATATATTAGGTTGTTGCTTATAGCATTTGTTTAGTTCTTTTTACATATACTATCAAAGTAAAAGCTCAATGGTCAAGACTTCAATAAATCATTGGCAATCATGCATTAATTATAGTACTTTTTTTCCCTTCTTATAGCATTTGATATTTAGCCTCTTTATCGTTATCTCTGAATCAAGATTCAATATTTTGACAAATTTTCATTCCCTTTCAAGAAATTTTGTGTAAATCAAATTTTGGTAAGTTATGGTGCAAAAACTACATGTATCATGAATCAAAAATACTACTGCAGAAACTACAGTCACTTAAGTATATGATCCATGAAGAACCTGTATACTTAATTATTTTCCATTGCACTTTTTCTTTGCCCTCTCCTTAAAAAACAAATTTATCAGTTTGCTTATTAATTAACTAAACCTCCAAAAAAAAGGAAAAAAGATCCACAAGAAAAAGACTTGAAATAAGAATTCTGAAAGTTCAATTTCCCCAATGCTTGCTGCTACTACTGAAGAACTATTACAGATGAAACAAGATGGTAGGTGCAGCCAATCTTATTCATCTATTTGTAGTTCAGTTCATCATAGTAAATTATCTAATTTCTGCTGTTTCTTCAATTTTTAATTAATCATATCATAATTGTAGTCTATATTTAGAATTAAATTCATCTGTTTGTACCATTTATAGATAAGCATGGCAAGACGCTACCTTCCAGTGAATGAGGTCATTGAGGGAGTAAAAGGATGGACAGTACTGGCTCAGGTTGTTGAGAGAGGATATTTTCAGTTGAGTCAAGGAGCAAGGCCTGTGAACTATTGCCGCTTCCTTCTTACAAATTCTGAGGTAACAAAAACATAAAGATGTTCCCTCAATTTTTGCATATATCTTTGACTATTTTACAATTTACATCTATTCTTCTTTATGATGCAACAGGGGACAAAGTTTTCAATAGTCATCTATGGCAATGATATCCATTTTTTTGCTGCCATGTTGATGCCATTCAAGAGATACTATATCTCCAGTGCAGCTATTCGTAAAACAGAATCAAGGTATAAGGTCAGTGACTACCCATATTCTTGGGTAATCCATAACAGAACGTTGGTTGAGGAGTATGTGGAGCAAGTTCCGCCAATTATTTCGAGTCACTTTGAGCTCATAGCATTTGAAAACTTATTCAGATTTGCTGACACAGAAAATTTGCAAAGTAAGTTCATGCTTTATCTTAGATAATCCCAATGTATTCCTTATGTTATCTTCATCTTATCTTTAGATTGAAATATTCTTTTGAATAATAGATATCCAGGGTATTGTCATGCATGCTTTTCCTTCAAGGGAACAGGGTCTTGATTCAATGACTAGAGACTTGGTTGTTATTAATCAAGGGTAAGTCAACTGGAACAAAAGAATATACTTTCAATTTACTAAATAAACCTATTACATTCTTTAATTTTTATCATATTTATTGCTTTTTTAGAAAAAGGCCAATGCTCCTTACTCCTTGGAACGAATTTGAAGCAAATGAAGGAGCACAGCTAGCAAACACTATCGCAAACAACAACGTCATCATAGCTATGAGAGTCAAAGTAACTATTTTTAACTATAAGTTACAGCTCTCATTGCTCAAGAAATTATTACTGCTTTGCCTACCACACTTCAACTTTAATGAGCTAATTATATACTATTTTCTTATATCTATCTCTAACAACAAGGCTTGCAAGTTGTCTGCTAATGAATCCCCCAACTTCTCAAGCCATTGTATTAAGGCAATGGTAAGCATATCATGTTTTATAATTATACATAAAGATTGGAAAATATAACATGTCATAGTTATGTTCAAAAGTATGATCAGAATCGGCAGGAAATTGCACAACTAATTGAGGAGGCGAGTTACAAAGACTCAACCAAATTGCTTCCTCCGCCTAAAAATAATGATATCATTAGTGTTGAGAACGCTGTGAGCATGCTAAAAAATGTAAATACGGTCATTTCAGCAATTGACTTATACTATTTTTCTTATCTTTTACATTAGTGAAAAATGAATTACTTAACTTTGCATCTAATACAATATAAACTATAGGTCAAGACCGCCTGGATGCGAGGAAATACTTCTTTGGCAGCTGAACAATGATCTTTTTGGTATGCTGCATGTAGTAACTGTCAAAAGGCTGTAGATGCTAATTTGGAATGGATCATCAAATGTCTGTCTTGCAGAGAAGAAAGTGCCGTTGAAGCCAGGTAAACAAGGCATGCAATTTTACAATAGTGTTCTTAATAATAATTCTGTTTTATTTCATTATTTAACCATTATTCACTGCTATCATATACTAGATGCCGTATTGGAATTATCATTGATGATGGAATAAGTTCAATGTATGCAGTAGTGTTTGGTGCAGATACTGAAAAACTCATACCATTCACAGCAGTACAACTAAGTGAAGCTGATGAACACGTAAGATGCTAAAAAACTCATACCATTAACATGCTATATCTCTATTTTCTTTTGTCTATGGTTGCATTGATTGGCCTGCAAATCTGGTAATACCCCTCTGGTCCTCATCTTGTTTTGCTGTTCTTTCCAAGGACAAGACTCAATCATAGTCAAGAAACAAAATTCCTAACTGGAACTAGCTAAAATTTTCTTTTAGCCAGCATTAAGATAGCCCATGTCACCTTCAATCTATGTTACTATTAAATTTTATTCTGAAATTACATCGTGTTTACATTTTTTGGTAGTCCATAAATTTTCTGAAAATACAGGATATTGAGCTTTTTTTTTTGTTTATTTGCAAAATATAGGGTATTGAGGTTTTTTCTGAAATTGCATTTGCAATTGATAACCGTCAAGTCCTGTGCTTTGTCCGCCATTTTGATTCGGATTATCAAAGACAAAAATATGATAAGTATAGCATCATCAAAATATACACTGCTGAAGAATTGGCTGAAATCAACTCGAAAATCACTCACACGGTTGCCTCTAATCCTGTAGAAGAACTTGTTCCAACTGCTACGAGCATAATTGAGAAGGCAACCAGCACCATTGAACAGGTTGACTTAACTGCTGGATCCACTTTCACTGACCAACCTGCCACTGAAGGGCAATTCTTCAACCCAACAACAAAAATGATCCTAGATTCAATTGGGCACAAGTCTGATAGTGCAGATAAGCCAACCTCTTCAAACGTTGCTGCAAAAAGAAGTGATGCGGTCATCCAAGCTACTATCAAGAACGTGGTGATACCAACTGGACCAATCACTAGAGCTCGTGCCAAGCGAATGAGGGAGCAATTGAATATCTTGGTACGTGTGGTACAAGAAGCTAAGGAAGGTAGTTCGATCTTTGAAGTCGGTTTGGAGTACGTGACTCTACTCCAACTAGAGGATCAAAACCCTTGACACAAGGTACTTCGAGTCACAAGATCCATCAAGTTCAAGTTAATCAGTTTTTTTCGTTTCAATTAGTAGAATAAAGCAAGTGACTTAAGTGTTGTAGTCCTTGCCATTTTTAGTCATTCGTTACCTTATTTTTAGCTATTAGTTTTGGCCATAGGCCCTTGTTGGGTTTGGCCATGATGGGCCATAGTTGGGACGAATTCTAGTTTCCAAGTTTCATTAGGGTTTGAGTTGTGAGAAGCTATAAATAAGCTTCAAGCCAACAACAATAGGAGATTTTGATTCATTAATAAAATTGAGAGAATTCTCTTGGCTTCTTGCAAGCACCCCTTGAACATCTTAGATAGTTTTCTAGGAAGTCCAACTTTGGCTTATCAAACAAGAAACGCACTTGTTTGTGGCGCCATCCTACCAAAATTCCTTGGTTCGCTAATTCGTTAAATTGCGGGTTGAGATCATATCAAGAGTGTTCATAACTTAGAGGATTAGATTGGGTCGAAAGGGATTCCGCCAACCAAACCTGGAAAATTCTCCATCAAGATCGTGGGTTTCGTGAGGATGAATTTCACCGTCAGGGAGGAATTCGCATTAATTGGCATCAGAGCTGGTTGATGATTTTCCAGGTTATATCTTCTTAATTCCAGCCTTTGTGTCGTGTCGTCAATTCATAGTTGTGTCTTGTCTTGTTTCTTATTCGGTTAATCTAGCCAAAAAAAACAAAACAAAACAAAACCGCTAGTGTTCTTGGTTGTTGCGTCCTTATTGCTGTTTCTATTGAATCTTGTGCAATATGTCCGTGCTTTGTTATTGCCAATTTCTATTGAGTCTTATGTGTTAAAACATGCTCGTGTCTTGCTGTTATCACTTCCACCGCTTGGGTCCAGCAAATTCAAGTGCAATCGGTGTTGATAGTCGTATCTTGGATTTTTTTTCTTTCTGTTTCGCTGCACTTGTCTTTGTGTCTTGGATTGATACTACTGTCTGAATTGCCTTCTCATTGTTTGGGCTTGTTCCTTGTTCAACATCTTCTTATTGTTATCGTGAATTAAGTCCAAACTTGAGTCAAAAAACAAAAAAAAACAACAAAACAGAATCTGCTGTGTCGCTAGGAGAAGGTCATCCGCCACTTGATTCTTGTTGTTGCATTCAAAAAAAAAAGGGGAAAAGAAGACAGCGATTGATTTCATTAAATTGTTGGATACCGAGAACAAAACTTGAGTTTCTTGGAGTTATTGGTTGTTTACAACAACAATCTTGAAGTTCTTGAAACTTTGGGTGGGATTCTTGAAACCCCAAACTGTCTTTACAAAACCTGTGGTACTTGGGCTGTTGAGGGAGCAAAATCATCATCAAGTTGCGTTTCTTGAGTTCTGGAAATTGATTCTTGAATTCTTGAACAAAGCTTAAAGTTTGTTGGGGGTTGGGAACCAAATCTCGAACCAATCAGGCTGGCCAAAAGAACAAAAAAATTTTCCCAGCCGCACCTTAGTTGTTTCAAGTTCTTGGCTGAGATATAAAACAAAAAAAAAAAGAAAGAGACACCATCAGCCACGAAAATTATCTTGAAAACCTCCAAAAAATTGGGAGTTGGGTGTGTCAACAACCATCCCAAACGGCTGACCCTTCACCAGCCACAAACCCACAATTAAACCCTACTCCAAATCCAAGTGGGATTGGGTTTGCTTAAGTTGAGCAAGCTATCCAAGATCTCGTTTGACAGCCAACCAAATCCTTGTGGGGATAGGAAAAGGGGAATATTTCCGGACTTAAACCAAGAACCTTCGCTTGTCAACATTTCCTAAATCTGGTGCAACAATAACAAGCGGCAACAATATCCTTTGACAATTGTTCTTGAGTCCGATTGGTGTAGTTCTTGAGTCAGTTGTCCAATTTTTATTTTGGTCTCTTCCAGTCATTAAAAGTCATTTTAAAGTCCTAGTTTAGTGTCTAAGTGTCGGTCATCCGGTCTTTATTGTGTCCTACAACTAGTACGCATTCCGTTAATTCCAGCCTTATTCATTCCACTGTCCAGTTTCCTCCATTTCACCTATAATCTGGCCGAGCCTCATTTAAGTCGCTTCTTGGTTGAAGTTTGTTGACTTTTGAGGCAAATCTTTTAATTTCTTCAAGGGCAGCAAGTAGAGGCCTTGCGAATAATTTTGTGAAGAATATTTGAGGGAAAGCTTGAGTGAATAAACGAGCGAGAGTGTATACACGTGAGGGAGTGGGTGAGGACAACACTTTGTTTCTTGTTTTACTTGTTTTGCAGGTTATTCAAATATGTCGCAATGAGGAGAAAGGGCCAATCCACCACCAAGTGCCCTTCCATATGATGTGAAGCTATTGGCGGAGGCATTGGAGGCAAAATTCAAAAGGATGTTGGACGACGCTTTGGAACATATTCATAGCGAGTTGTCCCGCAACAAAGGTTCCCCGTGTACACCTCATAGTTCTCGCGGGAAATCTAAGGTTGCGGAGTCCGAAAGTTCCAATGATGAAGAGGAATTCATTAGGCGTCCCAAGCCTAAGCCACGGACCTGAGAAGAAACCTCCGACCCTTTCAAAGGCATTAAGATGAAAATTCCAGAATTCAAGGGAAGGTCAGATCCGGAAGCATATTTGGAGTGGGAGTCGAAGGTGGAGGTGATTTTTGCTTGCCAAAACTATACAGATGAGCAAAAGGTAAAGTTGGCCGTGATTGAGTTTAATGAATATGCGGTCGTACGGTGGGATCAACTTACCGCATCTCGACGAAGAAGTAGGCTACGGGAGATCATGTCTTGGACCGAGTTAAAGGGCATGATGAGGACCCGATTTGTGCCCAACCATTACTATAGAGATTTGTACCAACGGTTACAAACTCTTACGCAAGGCACTAGGAGTGTAGATGAATATCACAAGGAGATGGAGATTCTCATGCTAAGGGCCGATGTTCAAGAAGACAAGGAAGCAACCATGGCGAGATTCTTAAATGGCCTTCGACCTGACATTGCCGAGAAGGTTGAGTTGGAGCATTACCTAGAGCTCCACAAGTTGGTGGCCAAAGCTGAAAAGGTGGAGCATCGTCTTAAGAGAAGGAGTAACCCACGGGCTGGATATTCTTACTCTACCCCAAACTCAAGACAATTCACTCCAAGGAATGGGCGAAGGAGCAAAGACCGAGGAGGGTTCAATCGAGCAAAACCTGTGTTTCCTAACAAAGTAAAAGTCGAGCCAACTAAGGGAGACAACAAAGGGAAATTGGTGACCAACCAAGCCAAAGTAGGAGGAAGAGATGATCGATGCTTCAAATGCCAAGGGCGGGGACACATTGTCAAGCATTGTCCTAACCAACGGATCATGCTAGTCCTACCTAATGGGGAAATCGTCACCGATGATGAAGCCGAATATGTCGATATGCCACCCTTAGCTGCGGATGAAGATGACTCGAATGAAGGAGAAGAATGTGCACTTGAGGGTGAAGTGGGATTCAGGCTTGTTGCACGACGAGCCTTAACCGCACGACCCCTAGAGGATGATGAGCAACGAGAAAACATCTTCTATACACGTTGCTTAGTTCAGGGCAAGTTATGCAGTCTTATCATTAACGGCGACAGTTGCACGAATGTTGCTAGTGCTACTATGGTGGAGAAGTTGGGCTTGCCAACTACGGAGCACCCTCGGCCCTACAAACTTCAATGGCATAATAATAGTGGAGAGGTTCGAGTAGCCAAACAAGTATTGGTCTCCTTCAAGATAGGTCGCTATGAAGATGAAATTCTGTGTGACGTGGTACCCATGCATGCAAGCCACATAATCCTTGGGCGACCATTGCAATATGACAGGCGAGTGAACTTCGAGGGCATGAGTAACAAGTACTCCTTCATGTATAAGGACCACAAGATTACTTTTGCACCCCTATCGCCTAAGCAAGTTCGTGCCGACCAAGAGAATCTTCAAAAGGAATTGGAGTTAGAAAGTGAGCGGAAAAAGAAGGAACTTAGAACCTAACAAAATGAAAAGAAAAAGGCACATGTACATTCAGCTAGTGAGGAAAGGAAAAGAAAAGAGGGGAAAAATGAGGGAAAGCACTTGATGCTCGTAAAAGCCAAACAAGTACATCGAGCTATGAGTGCACGACAACCACTTCTTGTACTTGTGTGCAAAGAAGTAGGGTTGTCCAATGATGATCCATTTACTAACTTCCCAACTGTTGTTGTTCCACTTTTGCAGGATTACAAGGACGTCTTTCCCAAGGATATTCCAAGTGGTTTACCACCCATTCGCGGGATTGAACACCAAGCAACCGTACCTAATCGTCCGGCCTATAAGAGCAATCCCGAGAAAACAAAGGAGCTACAACGTCAAGTGGACGAGTTGCTAGACAAGGGATGGGCGAGAGAGAGTTTAAACCCTTGCGCGATGCCGGTGATTCTAGTACCTAAGAAGGATGGTGCATGGCGCATGTGCACCGACTGTCGAGCTGTAAAAGCGATTACGGTAAAGTATCGTCACCATATACCTAGGTTAGACGATATGCTTGATGAGTTACATGGTGCAATCATTTTACCAAAATTGACTTAAAAAGTGGATACCATCAAATTCGAATTAAAGAAGGAGATGAATGAAAAATTGCTTTCAAAACTAAGTATGGTTTGTATGAATGGTTAGTAATGCCTTTCGGGTTAACCAATGCACCTAGCACCTTTATGCGGCTTATGAACCATGTCTTGAGACCATTCTTAGGGAAATTTATAATAGTTTATTTTGACGATATCCTTATTTATAGTCGTAGCATGGAAGAGCATCTTGAACATTGAAAAGCTGTTTTGGATATACTTCGAAGGAAGAAGCTATACGCTAATCTCAAGAAGT
The DNA here is from genome assembly GCF_003713205.1 of Coffea eugenioides. Classification (NCBI taxonomy): domain Eukaryota; kingdom Viridiplantae; phylum Streptophyta; class Magnoliopsida; order Gentianales; family Rubiaceae; genus Coffea; species Coffea eugenioides. Next base: position 29,507,116 of record NC_040040.1, on the reverse strand, counting down.
GTAATTTTGGTACTAACCACCTTGTGTTTTTAAGATTTGTGATCAGTGCACAGGGGATACAAGTGGATGAGTCTAAGGTACAGGCTATCCAAGAGTGGCCAACCCATAAGTCCATTGGGGATGTGTGTAGCTTCCATGGGCTTGCAGGTTTCTACAGACGATTTGTGAAAGATTTTAGCATCCTAGCCGCCCCACTCACTGCACTCATCAAGACAAACGAGAAATTCATCTGGGGGGAGGAACAAGAGCAAGCCTTCCGAACACTAAAGGATAAGTTAACACATGCACCCGTTTTAACCCTCCCTGATTTTGCTAAAGCTTTTGAAATTAAATGTGACGCTTTAGGGACAGGAGTTGGAGCCGTACTAATGCAAAAAGGTAAGCCTGTGGCAGACTTTATTGAGAAACTCAACGAGGCCGCTTTGAATTACTCGACCTATGACAAGGAATTATATGCCTTGGTTCGAGCATTACGAGTATGGCAACACTACTTGAGACCCAAAGAGTTCATAGTTCACACCGATCATGAATCTCTCAAGTACTTGAAGGCACAACACAACCTTAACAAGAGACATGCGCGATGGGTTGCCTTCATTGAGACATTCCCGTTCGTCATCAAGTATAAGAATGGTAAGAGTAACATAGTGGCCGATGCACTATCCCGCAGGTATTCTCTACTCACTACTCTTGATGCTAAGTTACTCGGTTTCGAGTTGCTCAAAGATATGTATGTGAGCGATACCGACTTTGGTGACACATTCCAGAATTGCTCTCAAGCTGCCCAAGGAAATTACTCGGTTTTTTATGGTTATCTATTCTACTTAAATCGCCTTTGCATCCCTAACTGTTCCATTCGACTCTTACTAGTAAAAAAGCACATGGAGGTGGTTTAATGAGACATTTCGGAGTTGTAAAGACTCTATCTATGTTGCAGGAGCATTTCCACTCGCCACGGATGAGACGTGATGTTGAGAAGGTGGTGAGCTGATGCATAGTATGCAAGAAGGCAAAATCTAAGGTACAACCCCATGGTTTATACTTGCCTTTACCAATTCCTGATGCACCTTGGGTAGATCTTTCTATGGACTTCATTCTTGGCTTACCTAGGTCTAAGAAAGGGCATGACTTTATTTATGTAGTTGCTGATCGATTTTGAAAAATGGCACACTTTATTGCTTGCCATAAAACGGATGATGCATCTCATATAGCAGACTTGTTTTACAAAGAAATTGTTCGGTTGCATGGCATTCTTGGGACTATAGTGTCTGATAGAGATGTCAAATTTCTCTCTTATTTTTGGAAGACTTTGTGGTCAAAGTTGGGCACTAAATTACTATTTTCAACCACTAGTCATCCACAAACCGATGGACAAATCGAGGTTGTCAATCGCACTCTCTTTATTCTTTTACGCACTATCATCAAATCCAACTTGAAAAATTGGGAGGAGTGCCTACCTCATGTAGAGTTTGCATTTAATAGGGTTGTGCATTCCACTACTCAATACTCTCCATTTGAAATTATTTATGGATTTAACCCCTTGACATCTTTGGATTTGACCCTGTTACCTTTAAGTGAAAGAGCTAACCTCAATGGGCAACAAAAGGCTGAATTTGTTCGAAGGTTTCATGAGAAGGCTCGCTTGAACATAGAGAAGCGTACGACCCAAATTGTTCAACAAGCCAACAAAGATAGACGCAAGCTTGTGTTCGAACCAGGTGATTGGGTTTGGCTACATCTGCGCAAAGAATGGTTCCCCATCCAACGCCGTAGCAAGCTCTCATCTCGTGGCGATGGATCATTCCAGATCCTTGAACGCATCAACGACAACGCCTACAAACTGGATCTGCCTGGTGAGTATGGTGTTAGCGCTATATTCAACGTCTCTGACTTAAACCCATTTGATGTAGGTGACATGCTTGATTTGAGGACAAATCCTTCTCAAGAGGAGGCGAATGATGCGGTCATCCAAGCTACTACCAAGAACGTGGTGATACCAATCGGACCAATCACTAGAGCTCGTGCCAAGCGAATGAGGGAGCAATTGAATATCTTGGTACGTGTGGTACAAGAAGTTAAGGAAGGTAGTTCGATCTTTGAAGATGGTTCGGAGTACGTGACTCTACTCCAACTAGAGGATCAAGACCCTTGACACAAGGCACTTCGAGTCACAAGATCCATCAAGTTCAAGTTAATCAATTTTTTTGGTTTCAATTAGTAGAATAAGCAAGTGACTTAAGTGTTGAAGTCCTTGCCATTTTTAGTCATTCGTTACCTTATTTTTAGCTATTAGTTTCGGCCATAGTCCCTTGTTGGGTTTGGCCATGATGGGCCATAGTTGGGCCGAATTCTAGTTTCCAAGTTTCATTAGGGTTTGAATTGTAAGAAGCTATAAATAAGCTTCAAGCCAACAACAACAGGAGATTTTGATTCATTAATAAAATTGAGAGAATTCTCTTGGCTTCTTGCAAGCACCCCTTGAACATCTTAGATAGTTTTCTAGGAAGTCCAACTTTGGCTTATCAAACAAGAAACGCACTTATTTGTGGCGCCATCCTACCAAAATTCTTTGGTTCGCTAATTCGTTAAGTCGCGGGTTGAGATCGTATCAAGAGTGTTTGTAACTTAGAGGATTAGATTGGGTCGAAAGGGATTCCGCCAACCAAACCTGGAAAATTCTCCATCAAGATTGTGGGTTTCGTGAGGATGAATTTCACCGTCAGGGAAGAATTCGCATCAAGAAACTTAACTTTTGAAGCTCCAATTCCCAGAACTAATGTACCTTTTGCTGAGAAGACAACCATTGAAGTTGTTCCCTCAATTGCTGCAAAAAAGCAGTGCTGAAGATAACAAACCTGCATCTCCAAAATCTGCTCATATGAGCCCTCTCAAGAAGCCACATGAATCTGCAAAATGTAGCAGCCACATAGCTTCATATTCTCTTTTGTTCATCCTTTTGTTCATCATGTATGCTACTGAACTTCTAGCATGCTATCTTTTGCCATCATATTAGAATCCATTAACATTCTCTCTATGACTAGAAGTTAATGGATCCTAATATGTGATATTATGTAACTAAAATGAACTTTGAAAAAGACTATTAGCATGACAATATATCTCTACTTGGGACTTAATTGTACTGGAATGTGTGTAATTGCTACTGAAATTATTGACAGTTATCTATGAATGATAATTATGGTATTATGTACCTATTCTGCAACTATAATTGTTATATATGCTTTTCCAATGATCAGTATTTTTGGGAGGGCCAAGGTTGTGCCTTGCACAGCCTAGTTCCTCTAGTATATTGAATATAAGCTATGGCCTCTTGATAGTATGTGCATTTCTTAATATGTATCAGATCAATTGGGATAAAAGAAGGAGGTGGGGGTAAATAACATTAAACTTCGATAAGCTTTTCTATTCTATGGATAACCTCAATGAGATGGCAGAGATTGCCAATATATGATGCTGGAGTATATTAGATGCAACACTTTTTTTCTTAAGGCCATAATGTAGTTGCCTAATACTTTCAAGCTCTTACATGTCATTAATACCATATGACATGTAGCAATCTTTTAACTAAGGCCAAGGTTGCAACTTATTCCTCTCGTTATTCTTTTAAGCTCTTACGATGTGAACTGCTCTTGATTGTTATGATAATGCTTTTGTTTTTTGTTCTTCCTTCTCTATCTTAGTTAAGATTAACATGCCACTGTCCTGATTAAATTTGACGTTAGTTGCTTCTTTATATTTTCAAGTCATTTGAAAAAGCCAAAAAGTTTGATCGAGTCTTGTGTTTCAACAGGAGCATTAAAGAACTTGCAAACTGTTGATGCAAAGTTTCCTTGAATTTGGAACCTATAGTGTTTAATGGTGTCAAAATTTCTGCAACTTATAGTTATGTTGATATATGCTGCCTAATATGGTTAGTTGTTGAGGGATGATAATATAGAATAAGATAGCTAAAAAACTTGCTAGTTTTAGAATATGCGATCAGTTAAATTTGTGTTTAGCAAGAATATGGCACATCATATTTACTGTGTATATGTACGCATAATACTATAGTATGAGAATGATATTTGTCAGTTGATTTAATGTAAATCTCTTGTATTTAAGCTAAATAGATTCAATAGAGCACCATGTGGGATTGGTTTCTAATTCTAATAAATTAGTTTGCTAGCATATATGGTGGGATTTTGGGCTAGTTGGTATAACAGAGACCGGAAAGGGATAAAAGTGTTGTTGTCTTTGTATGCGATTAAAATTTCAAGTCTGTAAAATGACAAGAAAAAAGAAATACACAACAAATATGTAATATATAAATTTAGGAAAATATGTGGGTACAATCTCTGAAATTTTCTCGAACTTATAGAGAGTTTCCTTCGATTCTTCTCCTCGAACGCCAATCCAAGGGTTTCGCAGCTTGTTCTTGGATCAACCACCGATTCCTGCAAATCTTGATATGGAAGATTTGAAGAACTTGAAAATATTTGAAGGCTCAAGCCTTGATATGTGGAAGATTTGAGGAGCTTGAAGACCTAGACCTTCGTAACTTGGAGCTTCAATACTTGAGTGTATGAGATGCCTCTTGATGTGTGTCTTTGACTTGGTAGAGAGACCCCTATTTATAACTATAGGAAGAGGTAGAGGTTGAAAACATGTATACCACTCTAGTTGTCTTGCAAGACACGCAGTCACATTAGGACTGTGCCAACTTAAATATTATCTCTTCATTTTATATTTACTAATAAAGAGATAATACTAATAAATAATTCCTTGATTAGCCAAACTTGTAGGGACACATGATGTGGCGCCATTTGGTTGGACAAACTATTGCAGTATATAAGAAATACATACAAATTAAACAACTCTAAATATTATCTCTTTAATAAGAAATAAATATTTAGATATCTATCCAATAGACATGTGACATGATATGATTTGATTGGTAGAGACATCCCAATAATTTCAATTAGTTGGAACACCTCAATTTGACACGTGGCAAAATACAATTGGCCATTTAATAATCAATTTTTTCAAATGTACATGACATGTGACAATATCCAATTGGATAGAAATAAGCCACAAAAATAATTTATAGACCAATGGTAATTTTAAGAATTAATTAAAATTTCATTGTCTACAAATGCCCCCTCGAAACTTGTTCGCGAATGCTGAAGACTGAAGCAAGATTGGAACGGACAAGTTTTGACATTCTTCTTTTTTTCCCAATTTGATTTGAATGCCGCAAGGCTGAGATTTAAGCATCAATATAGCCACGAGCCTTGGTTAATTCATACGATATAGCCATGGGTCTTGATTAATTCACTTGAACTTCACACTTTATATGGATTCATTGTCACAGGTCTTGATTAAGCCATACAATGTAGCCATGCAAAACATTTAAATCCCACCACCGCTCCAATCATCAAATGCATGTACACTTTAGCGGGACTTGTGCCATGACCGAATGATCTCATTCTAGAGTTTCACATTAACTTGCAAACTCTGCTTCATGGAAGGCAAGTAATATGAGTGTTTTAATATTCCAAAGCGAACAAGAAGAATTCCTTAGTTGAATCTATTATGAACTCCATTTTGCTGGACTATGGCTAAAGTAGGCAATGAATTCGAACTCCAAACCAATTTGAAATCCTTAACCACTAGTCTCTTTACGGCTTGTAAAATCCAATCGTAGAAGGATCAAACTTTTATCAAGAGCCTAAATATAAACTACAATCCCATATCATAAAGAATTTTTTTTTCTTTTCGCGTCCAACTTCAAATCAAACCTACCACCTTAATCCAAGAGATCTATGCACGGTATATTCAAAAGATCAATTGCCATAGAGAATTCCGAGTAGTACTTGATGATGTTTAGGAAAGTCCTGAGGCCAAATTCCAAGTAGTATTTGATGTTGATGATGATTAGGAAAGTCCCGAGGCTAGATTCCAAGTAGTATTTGAATTTCAAGTAGTATTTGATGATAATTAAGAACCTACGAGATATGCATAGTCAAATTGAAAAGTCCCGAGGCCAAATTCACGTTGGAATCACAATTAACATTGAACTCGAGTTCCTAATTTCTCCACAAATTGACTCCAAACAATAAAGCTTGCACGGCTCCCCTTTCAATTGTACATGAAATTACTTCCTTTCAATATCCTAACAACAATCCATACAGGATTGGGAGTTTACCCTTATCCAAATTGAAACCACCTTTCATCCGGATTCTCCTCGGACCCAACACAATGCTACTAGTATAAATAATCAAGACTAGAGCCGTAGATTCACTTGTGAGAAGCTAGAAACAACAATAATTTTCTGCTATTGCCGAGTTGCTTTGTAGTTGCTACCAACGCTCTCTTGCAGCTCGTAATTCGAAAATTGCTGTCTAGAATTGCTACAGTTGCTAGTGCCAGCTTTTTGTCACTACTAATGTGGAATTTTACTATTAACATCGCGCCGATTTAGAGGTGATTATCTCGACTCTTTGTCCACTCTTCATAAATATTCATACTTTTAGCATGGTAGTCACTTCGCATGCAAGATATAGAAGTTTTTATACCATTGATTTGCATGCATCCTTTAATTTGTTTTGGCATTTTGCGTGTGACTACTACTTGTAGTTTTGCATACCAATCTGCCACGGCTTGAACTTAGAAAGTTGAATCATCAACTTATTATAAAATGACATGATTGCCGGGTCTCGTAGCCTGTGGCGAATTAGTATATAAATCCTTGCATGTTTCAATTACAAGTATCTCCACCAAGTTGTATCGGACTCTTGGCACTTCATGATTATCTAACAAAGCAAAGTGGTCTTTTAAGGTTGCACCATGAAACGGATCAATGCATTAGCCACCATAATTACCCCCTACAATTGAGACCCCACCGATCCATATTGCTGACCTTTTTGACATCCAAACTTGATACTTGATTGACCTGTCGAAATTGTAACCTCTTTATCAATTATTTGTGGACATCCCATCTCACTTTTACTTTTTATTGTCCGGTCTAACTTTAATAGGAACTCAGCATCCCGCTCAAGGAATTAGAAACTCAGCCACGAGGTAGTTTGATTGCTGAAGTCTCGTAGAAAAAAAAAATTTTTACCAACTCAACCCTTCCTTTTTTTCTTCAAATTTTAGCAACCATGAAAATTAAAAACTACACCACGCCGTTGCCCCATATTTCATTGACGGATGAGAGGGGAAGGTCTCAATCGAAAAGTTTGTCATTATATATGAACAAGCCAGCGATCGGCACCTTTACTGAGTCTTTTATATCCCTTAAAGGATGCTTTCATCTCGAAGATTAGACTAGCAAGTGGACTAAGGAAGTGGTGGCATCATCGACTTTCTCCACTACGTTGAGGGAAGAAGAAGTGGTCGTATTAAACTCGTCACTTCACAATGGAGATCCAAAAATAACCAAATTCACACTTCCGTTCGTGGGATTCAATATTGACAAAACTACATGGAAGATTCCTTCTTCCTTCTTTGGCGAGGCATGCTTCACCTCTCATTATTGGGAATGGGTTGAGGATATCCTTGAAAAATATAAAGAAGTGCTCACACGTACCGACATCTTTGAAGCTGTCTATGCGTCGCGATTCTCTTACGACCGCTGTGAAAATATCTTGCGAGCTTTCTTCAAATATTGGTGTCCCTCGAAAAATACATTCCATGCACCCGTTAGGGAGTTGTCCATCACACATTAGGACCTTTATCGACTTGGTGGTCTTTCGATCGATGGCTCGTTCTTTGATGAAGTTGTTACTTTAACGCAGGAGCTTCTCACTCGTGACAAAGAAGGAAAGCCACTTCTCCCTAAGAGTTGCAGGCATCTTTCTTTTTTCGGCTTACTACCATCTCTGGACGAATGACCAAGGAGTGTGGATGAAAAAACTGGATCCACTTCTGGTTCAAAGGAGAGGCTAGGTATAGGGCTCCTCCGAACAGGACGAAAAGAAGAAAGACCACATCTAAACCGAAAATGACCTATAATCTTTCAGGAAGTATAGAGTCTCATGACCTTGCTGATACAAAGGATTTCAACATCCCTTTGATATATTGGATATCCTAGGATTTTTAAGAAAGAAAACCTATATTACGGCATTCATAGCGTGTTGGATTTGTAAGTTTCTTTTACCAAGTAAAAAAGTCGATCGCATCCGTTCAAGTGTCTTCAAGGTTGCATGCTTAATGGCCACAGAAAAAGATTTTGCCTTGCAATTCCTGTGCTTGCGAGTATATATCATGAGTTGAGGGAGATCGTCTACGCCCCTAACCTTGGACAATGTGGGGTAACTTTTTCAATCCATTACGTCTATGTTTGGATTGGCCAATATTTTGACGTATATTATGAAAATAATCAAAGTGAGTAGCCACCACGGGCACATGACGAGATTTAGCGGTGAGAATATGACAATATTTTATGGTAAATCAGAAGTCGAGGAAATCTTCAAAGAAGTGAATCCTTTGATGCTTTCCAAACTGTGCTGGATTGAGAATGAAGAAAAGTGTTGATCGATGATGGATCCTTATCATCAAGGCTCACGAGCTACTTTATTAGTCAACGCTCTTGTCACTTAACTCTACGTAAGGACAATATTTTCATTATTGAAAAATATAATCCTTGTACGTTTAGCAGACAATTCGTCTTCTGTCAGGATATTTTAAATAACTTGAAAGAGATCACTCACACTTATACTTTGGGTGAGACTATTCAATTATAGGATTTCTCAGTTCACACGCAGACGCAATCTCAGATGACTACACCTACGCATAGGAAGTATCCATTGATCACTAAAGACTATGATGCCTGGTGGTCAAAACGGTCAAATAGCGTCTCTTCAACTTCCTTTAAATTCACGGTTAAAATCCCTCAACAGTCATCGAAGAAGGGCAAGGTTACTTCTATCAATGAGCCGATACATCACAATGGAGCTATAGAAACTGTAACAGGTTTTACTGCATCTACCTTGCAGGAAGGCAAAATGACAGGCACTCGCCTGAAAAGTGTTGTCACAAAAAATAATCTTTCAAAGAATTTTCAACAGGCTCTCAAAGAGACAAATCTAGAGACTCTAGTAAAGAAGGCGCCATCCACCATTCCAAAATCTTTAATCATGACTTCCATGGGAGAAGACGTTGAAATTGAAATGTTGGATGATTATGATTCAATCAAGGTTATTGAAAAAGAATGAGTTCAAACCCAGGGCACCGGATCTACCCAAGGAGAAATCCATTCATTGGCAAGCGGCAGTAACAGTCAAGATTGTCATTGGAACCAATCAAAGAAGAGGACATCTTCTGATTTGGAGGAGGTTTCCTTTATACACCGTCGATTGGAGTGTTGCCACTTAAGATAATCATCTCTCCTTTTTTTTCTTTTTTTGTAACATTTTTTCTTTCTTTTTTTCCTCTTTTTTATTTTAACTTTCATAACTTTTTCCCTTTTTTTTCTTTTTTCAGCCCCAGTTCTTGAATTTCGCTAAGAAAATGTTGGTACCAATTTACCAATTGAACTTGAAACTGATGATACAATTTCAAACAAGAAAAGTGACGAAATAGTTATCAGCATTCCAAAACAACTTGCCCCCAGTGGAGGTACCTCATCAATGCATAAGAAGGAATTGACTAGTTCGCATGAGGTCCGAAAAAGATCTAAGGTAGCATTGGTCTCAAAATTTCATGGGCAAAAATTGATCCAAGAGCACCGAAAAAAATACTTATAAAGTTTGTGGATGGATTTTCACGAGCAGATTCTTGACACTCCTATTGAGCAGATCTTTTCTTTAAAAAAGTGTGCAAAGGAAATTATTCCAAAAATCATAAGGATGGATCCTACCAATGGTCTCCCTTTAAAAGACTATTTGATAAACTTGTTCGCCAAGGCAGAAGCATATGATATTTTGACATCTTCATTATGGGAGAGGATGAGTAAAGAAACACATGCATAACTCCTTTCCAACGTGGTCGCCCAACTTAGAAGAGTCAAAGCAAAGGAAGAAGAACTAACTTGTCATCTGCAAAATCTTGAAGAAAAGTTGTAATCCATAGAAAACAGGAAGAAAGTTCTGCAACAGGAACTTATCGATTTGGAGAAACAAGACATGAAAATTAGCTCAAGTATCGATCAAAAGCATGAAACTTTCAAAGAGATTCAGATTGAAATAACCCAAGCACATGATGAGCTCTCTTCTATTAAGAATGCTAGCATTTTAACTGATGATATAGCGAAGGAATTTAAAGACATGAAATTCGCACTCAAATCATGTAACATAGTTGTAGTGGATTACAAATTTGACATTTAGATTTTTCACCATGTCCTTCATTTTTTTCTGAAATTTTCTTTTTTTATTATTTTTTTTCTTCATGTAATGAAATCTCCTATAAATGGTAAACTATTTTTCGTTTCTTATCTTCTATTTTTTTTTAAGATAAAAGAACTCAAACGTAGCATTTTTATTTTTTTAAAGAAAGAGAAGATTTTTTTTTTCAAGAAAAATGGATTTGGTTTGGAGTGGTGTAACTGAATTTAGAAATTATCTCTAAACTGCCTACGTATTCCCAGAGGGAATCAAGTCACACGTAATTCCTACCGTTCATATTTTAAACTCATGCGCGTCAGGAGTATCTAGTTGTTTATCACCTTAGATTTGGTGAAGTGTTACAACAATTTAACCACATACTACACTATTAGTGGTTCCCATCCACAGTTTTAGCTCATGCGGGTCAGAGCAACATGCGATTTCGATTACGCATAGTACATTTTTAGGTATTTGCCGTTGATGGGGCCAACCTTTAATCTGTGCTCAGCAACCAACTTGTAGGAACCATTTGTATATACTTCTCGAACATATGGACCATCTCACTTAAGAGCAAACTTCCTTTGCCCACCATGAGTGAGAATGATCGGTCTCCGAACAGTGAGTATTAACTCTCGAATTTGGAAAGAGTGAGGTCGAACGTGCTTATTGAATGCTTTTGAAAGGCGCGCTTGAAAGTACTCAATCCGTTGTTGAGCTTCCAATCTCTTTTCGTCGAGTGCTTCTAACTCCTCAAGACCAAGACGAACATTATTTTCTTCACAGATCCCTTCTTGAATCGTAATTTTTAGTGAAGGTATTTGACACTCAAGTAAAAAAATAGCTTCAACACCGTAAACAAGCGAGCATGGGGTTGCTTGCGTGGGAGTTCAAAAAGTAGTTCTGTATACCTAAATACCCTTCTCCAATTCGAAGATGTCAATCTCTTTTCGATTTATCCACGATTTTCTTTAACAGATTACATAATGTCATGTTGAATGCTTCAACGAGTCCATTTGCAGCAGCATAGTACATGGAAGAGTTGTATTGTTTAAAACGAAACTTTTCGCTAAATTTATTCATTACTATATTGTAAAAAGGTTTACCATTATCGGTGATGATATAACGTGGGACTCCATACCGATAAACAATGTACAAATGAATGAAATCTACTACATTCTTCTTTTTTACCTCTCTTAGAGGAACTGCTTCATCCCACTTTGAGAAGTAATCTGTCGCCGCCAAAATAAAAATGTGTCCGCTAGAAGATTTTGGAAGCGGTCCAACTATATCCAAACCCCAAAATCGAAAGGTCAAGAAGCCACAGTTTGGTGCAATAGTTCAGGAGGTTGATGGATGAAATTGCCATGAAATTGACAAACTTGACATCTTCTAGCAAAGTCGATGCAGTCCTTCACCATCGTTGGCCAGTAGTATCTCATTCTCTTAATGCGAAAGTATAATTTCTGACCAAATTAATGAGCATCACATATTTCAGAGTGACCCTTCTCCATTGCGTGCATGATCTCATTTTCTCCAAGATATCATAAAAACACTTCATCAAATGATTTTCGGTAAAACGTCCCTTTGTAGTAAATGAAACGTGGCGCGCGACGAAGTATATCGACCCTTTTCTTGGATCTTCTGGTAACTTTTCATGATTAAGGTAATCAATGATGAGATGATGCCAATCCTCCTTTTTAATCTCATGGACAAAAATATGATAGGTATTTTCTCCCTCATCATTAACTTCTTCATCGAACATCGGAGGTATGACCCAATTTTAACATATTGAAATTTGATTTCGATGAGAAGGTAAAGTGATCATAGACGCCAACCTTGCCAAGGAGTCAGCTTGTTAGTTGAATCTTCTAGAGATATGTTCTATAGTGGTATTGTCTAAATATCTCATGAGTTGTCTTACATACTTATAATATGAGATCAATTCAGGTTTCTTGACATCATAAATATCAAGAAGTTGATTTATCACGAATTTTGAATCGCCATAGACTCTGAGATGCAATGCTTCATGTCTACAGCCATTTCAAAACCGAGAATTAAGGCCTGAAATTCGGCCACATTGTTTGAACACCGGCGTGTTAAAGTGAAAGAGTATGGTAATATATCTGTTTCAGGAGTATAAAAGACAACTCTCGCACCAGTTCCATCACTGTGAGCAGCTCCATCGAAATAAATCGACCACAGAGATTCGACCATAAAGACTTCTTCATCGAGAATTTCATCAGTCAACTCCCACTCGGCAAGCATGGGATGATCGGCTAGAAAGTTTGCTAATACTTGCCCTTTGACAGCCTTCGCAGGTACATAAATAATTTTGAATTGTTAAAACTGAAGGTACCATCTCGCAAGTCGGTCAGACAGTACAGGTTTTGTCATGACATATTTAATGGGATTAGATTTGGATATGAGTCGAACAGTGTGTACTTGAAAATAATGTTTCAACTTCTGAATGGCAAATATAAGTGCCAAACACAACTTCTCGATGGGTGAGTAATTCAACTCATTAGATGTCATCATCCGACTCAAGTAATACAGTATATTCTCCTTACCGTCATCATTTTCTTGAGCAAGTAAAACTCCAACCGACCGTTCTTGAGCAAAAATATAGAGGATGAACGATTTTCCTGGAATTGGTGCAGCTAACACATGGGGATTCATGAGGTACGTTTTAATGCTTGTAAAAGTATTTCTACACGCTTCATCCTACTCGAAGGGTACTCCCTTTTTCATCAGTCGACTAAAGGATTGGCACCGTCCGGCCAAATTAGAGATAAACCTCCGGATGTAAATCAACTTTCCTTGAAGGCTCTTCAATTCATGGATATTTCACGGTTCAGGCATGTTCACAATGGTATCAATTTTAGATCGATCAACCTCTATCCCCTGTTGATGAACGATAAAATCAAGAAACTTGTCAGAAGTGACTCCTAATGCGCATTTCGAAGAATTCATCTTCAATTGGTATCTCCGAAGGCGTTGAAAAACTTTTCAAAAGTTTGAATATAATTTTATCGCCTTTTTTATTTCACTACAAGATCATCAACGTAGCACTCCAGATTTTTATGAAGCATATCATCAAAAATTCTTTGTATTGCCCATTGATATATCGCTTCAGCATTTTTCAAGCCAAACGGCATCACTTTATAAAATAAATTTTCTTGGGAGTGCGAAAGGCAGTGAACTCCTCGTCTTACCATGCGTATTTGATTGTAATCAAACAATCTATCGAGAAAAGATAGTACTTAATGTCCTGTTGTAACATCTACTATTAATTCTGTGATAGGGAGTGGAAAATTATCTTTGGGGCAAGCCTCATTTAAGTCTCGAAAATCAACACAAATTCGGATCTGCTCATTCTTCTTCCTCACAGGGACGATGCTTGAAATCCATGTTGCATATTTCACTTCTCGTATGAATCCAGTTTCAATCAATTTATTTATCTCATTTTCTATCAAAGGAATCAATTCGGGTCGAAAGCGTTTTTGAGTTTGCTTGACAGGTTTTGTTTCTCGCTTGACAGATAAATTATGAACAGCAATCATTGGATCCAAATCAGGCATTTCTAAGTAATTTCAGGCAAAGACATCTTTGAATTCGAGCAGCAAATCAACATACTCTTTCTCTTCTTCAGAAGTCATACAAGAACTTATGTAAATTGGGCGAGGGTCGTCACTTGTGCCAAGACTAATCTCTTTTAATATATCAACTGTATTTTTTACTCCTTATTTAAATTCAGAAGGAGCGCCATCCATATCTTTTTCTTCTTTTTCAGGATCACTGATCGTCATATGATGGCAAGAAGCAATATTTTCTTGATCCTGTTCTTCAAAGATGGTTTCGATCCTTACGTTAAAAAAGTTTCCATAATGTATAAAAAAATTGAAAACTCATTTTTTCGGACCATTCTTCTTTATTGGAGTAAGATTTTCTTTTTTGACAACTTAGTACTCTTGTTTTTTACTGCTTAATCTCTTATAGACGAGCGGTTTCAAACTCTTCAGTTGCGGGTCAAGTCTATCAAATACAGAAGTACGCTTTGACTTATTTCTCAATCTATCGAAAACAGATCTTTTTCGGATTGTGACCTCCATTTTTTCGTTCAAATAGTTACAACTTGCCCTTTTGATCATTATACGAACAGGAGAAGGCAGTTGATAACCAAGACTCATCGATGAACTTTCAACATTATAGTCTCTTTCTTTTAACATTTTTTTCGTAGGTGTAAACCCTTGAGTCTTCCCGCCAGTCACTTCAGGATGGAGTTTGCTAAATGCATTCTTCTCATTTGGGTTATAACCCGCCTTAACCAAAGTCTATATGCATTTAGATCAAAATTTTCTTGAATCCGATTAGTTAGTAGTGAGTAATGTTCCACTGCAGATTCTTCTTTGGGATGAACAAGCCCATGCAAGTTCACTTTCTCACTTTTAACAAGCTCTATTTTGGTGAGCGGAACATTTAATACGTCATTTCTGATAAAAGAAGACCGACCTTCTTCTCTCTTTGATTTTGAAATATAACGCAAAATGGGTACTTTGAAATCTTGAATTTTTTCGCTTACTGAATCTTTTCTTTTTGCTTCTTTTTGAAGATAAAATTTGGTGTCGGTAAAATGAGTTTCGGTCTCAGTGAAAGGTTTATCATTAGCAGTAACTTTCTTAACTATATCGTTTCGACAATATTTGAAACATTGATGAAGAGTAGACGGTATAATTTCATTCTCATGAATTTAAGGTCTTCCCAAGAGCATGTTATAAGAGATTTTGCCGTCAATAATATGAAATAGCGCACTTGAAGACAACTCATCAATGAGCAATTCAAGACTTATAAGGCCAATTGCTCTTTGCCCCCCTTGGTTAAATTCTTGGATCATGAGGCGATTCTGGAAGAACTCATCGTTTGAGATTTTCAATTCTTTCATAGCATGTACGAACATGATATTGACAGCAGATCCCCCATTAATGAGTATCTGATTCATTTTCTGTTCTCGGACATATGCACTAACAAACAAAGGTCGATTGTGGGTTTTGAAATCAATTGTTAAATCATCATCATCAAACATGATAGTCGTTGCACAATCCACCGATGATTTATCATCAATTTTCAAATTTTTCTCAAATTCAGTGCTAATTTGTGCGACTTGAGGATTTTCAGCTTTGACGACATTACAAGAAATAGAATTATCATCATAGTCACTTAAATACCCCTTGGGTATAAATTCTCTCAGTGTCACAAGTTGTCGAACCTCTTGAAGGAGCTGAAGATTTGAAAGAATTGGTGTCGTGGCCACTCCCTTTTGTTTCTTATTTGCACTTTGTTGTTTCTTTGTCACTTTAACTTTTGTCGAACGAATGCTTTTGAAAAGATATACTGTTTTATCTTTGGTTTGTAAGTCCCGTTTTGAGTGACTAAAGTCCATCCTTCATTATCATCTTCAATAACATTTTCAATTGAAGATTTTTCAAACTCCTTTTTGACAGACAAAGCACTGTTTGATGTGGATAGAACTTCTATAGGACAACACACAGATCCAAACATTATTGTTGTTTGATTTGCCGATATTTTATCCTCCTCGAGAAGGATTTTTCCTTGACAGGCTAATTCTATAATTTTGTCTTTAAAGACAAAATATTTAGTGAGAGGGTGGCCAATCAAGCGATGATAACAACAATAATTTGGATCATTAACTTGAATGGCTTTCTCTGGACACTTCATGTCGAAAAGTAAAAGGAGTTTTTCTTTGAAAAGATCATCAAACATCCCTTGTAAATCAGATTCAAGGAAAGGGTATTCCTTTTCCTACATCTCTTTTAGAGTGGGTTTTCTTATCGCCTTATTTTGGGAAGAGTCTAACTTTTCGGTGACCTTTCGGCTCACCTTGGTAGCAATCTTCATGAGAGCCGTGTTTATTGCTATTGACTCTTTGTTACTGAGTTTTGAAGGAAGTTTGCCCCCTTTTTTATTTTCTTGTTTTTCATTGCTTTGACAAGGCGGCTGTACTCGCGGAACTTGAATAGGAACCCCATCAGTTGCATTAGCCGTGATACTTAATCTATATCATGAGCACGAGTAGTTAATTCTTCAAATGTGTTTGAGCGTATACCTTGTAGAATGTAACTCAAACTCTAATGCATTTCTCGGATGCACATTTCTATGGCAGAGGGTTCAGATAGTCTATCTTTGCAGTTAAGACTCAGACTTCTCCACCTATCGATGTAGTTAACCACAAGTTCATCCTTCCATTGGCGAGTATTAGTCAATTCCAACATACTAACGATTTTTTTAGTACTATAGAAGTGATTCAAGAACTCTTGCTCCAACTGTTTCCAACTGTCGATGAACCCCGGTGTGAAATCAGTATACCAATTAAATGCATTGCCCTTCAAGGACTGAACAACTGTTTGACTAACAGGTCACCATAGGTTCCAGCATTATTGCAGGTCTGGATGAAATGGGCCACATGTTGTTTTGGACTACCTTTTTCATCGAACTGTTGAAATTTAGACGGTTGATATCCAGCAAGCATTGTTAGGCTATCAATTCTAACAGTGTAAGGTTTGGAGTAGGTAAAACTTGACTTTGAGCCACCCTCCTTTTTGTCTTTAATCACGTCTTCTACAAGTTCATTCAGTTGTTCTACGGAGATAGTTCCCTCGATGGTCACATATACTTTCTTCACGTTGTCCTTGCCTTTAGATGAGGGAATTTCACACTCTTGGTACTCCTTAGGGTTCATACGACTTTCTTCAGGAGCGTGATCTTTCTGGATAAGCAGTTGAGCGATAAGAGCATTTTGGTCCTTGATGTGTTTCATCATTGTTCCCATCATCTTGGACATGTTTGAAACTTGTTTTTCGAGATTTAAAGTGTTTGTCATCATAGCAGGCATTGCAGCAGAAGAAGCAGTAGAATTTTCAATAGAAAATCTTGATTAAAGAGTTTCATGTGAAGATGCTGATCCAGTGTTTGATGAATCATCATCATGCTTAGAAAATTTGAATCCGGATCCGAACTCGAGCATAACAAGAGCCTTCTCAATCGAGGCAGGAACATCTTTGATCCCTACTGTGGAAGAATAGCTCATTGGTGATGTTGAACCAAAGACGGGAGTTGACGTCGATGGAGCTTCCATGATACTTTGGGTGGAAGTTCTTGTCATACTCCTTGTCATAGGACCAATAGCGCGGGTATTAGTGGCAACATGTGCATCTTCTTGAACAGGTTTGCGTCAGTAGCTTTGGAACGTGCAATCATGGTCTTGTTGCTCTTTGGTGCCATTGATGATATATATAGTTGAATATTCGAAAAGAAGAGATGGAAAGCAGAGATAGTCCCATTGGGCGTGTTAAAAATTTGTACGCGATTAAAATTTTAAGTCTGCAAAACGACAAGAAAAAAGAAATACATGACAAATATGTAATATATAAATTTAGAAAAATATGTGGGTACAATTTTTGGAATTTTCTCGTACTTATAGAGAGATTCCTTCGATTCTTCTCCTTGAACGCCAATCCAAGAGTTTCGCAACTTGTTCTTGGATCAACCACCGATTCCTTCAAATTTTGATATGGAAGATTTGAAGAAGTTGAAAATATTTGAAGGCTCAAGCCTTGATATGTGGAAGACTTGAGGAGCTTGAAGACCTAGACCTTCGTAGTTTGGAGTTTCAATACTTGAGCGTATAAGATGCCTCTTGATGTGTGTCCTTGACTTGGTAGAAAGATTTCTATTTATAACCGTAGGAAGAGGTAGAGGTTAAAAACATATATACCATTCTAGTTGTCTTGCAAGACACGCAATCATATTAGAACTGTGCCAATTTAAATATTATCTCTTCATTTTATATTTACTAATAAAGAGAAATACTAATAAATAATTCATTGATTAGCCAAACGTATAGGGACACGTAACGTGGCGCTATTTGGTTGGACAAGCTATTTGAGTATATAAGAAACACATACAAATTAAACAACTTTAAATATTATCTCTTTAATAAGAAATAAATATTTAGACATCTATCCAATAGACATATGACATGATATGATTTGGTTGGTCGAGACATTCCAGTAATTTCAATTGATTGGAACACCTCAACATGACACGTGACAAAATATAATTGGCCATTTAATAACCAATTTTTTCAAGTGTACATGACATGTGGCAATATCCAATTGGATAGGAATAAGCCACAAAAATAATTTATAGACCAATGATAATTTTAAGAATTAATTAAAATTCCATTGTCTATAGCCTTCAAAAGTTAACCGACTTCCTGAGGAGGAGTAATTTTACTTTCCTTAAAGCAACATATTGGCAAGAATTCTTTGTGGGAAAAGGTTATCGTCACATCACAATTTTCACTAGCATCCAACAATTTAAACTGTTTTGCCAAGTTTGTTTTGCTGTTAAATGGGGTAAAAGTCACTGCCTGTGTGAGTTTGGGCATGATGATGTCCATAGCAAAATGCTGATATATATTTCAAGATCAACTTACTACACTCAAAAAGTTTGAGATCAAACTAAATTGTGGTAAAGTTTGACAATAAAAGAAAATCTCTTTAGACCATAGAGAACCCTTACTTTATTTTTTCTAGAAAAATAATAGCTTTCCACAAATACCTCGTAGAATCCAACAAGTTCTTCACAATCAAATGGAGAGTTGGAAGTGAAGCAACTCTTGCAAGCTGAAAATTTAGTAACAAGAGAAAGGAAGCATTACATCTCTACTGGCACACGATGTACAAATGTGCAGGCAATCTTGGTGTTGCAACAGCTTGCAAAGGGTTCTCATAATAAGTAACTGCTCCAGGGGCCTCTTCCAGGTCAATCTCTTCAGGCCTGACCCCAGGTGGTGGAGACCAAGTAAAGTGGTGCAACAAGTGCCCCAGCATAGAAGTGACCAGATTGAGTGCAAGTTGTGCACCAGGGCAGACCCTCCTTCCAGCACCAAAAGGCAGGAGCATAAATCGTGCCCTTGATGTCAACATCTTCCTCCAGGAATCTCTCAGGTCGGAATTCCAGTGGATTTTTCCAGGCTGCAGGATCACGAGCAATCGCCCAGACGTTAACGTGCACAATAGACCCTTTAGGGATGTCATAACCCCCGATCTTCACATTGGCATTGGCTCTATGAGGAAGCATCAGTGGAGTTGGAGGGTGCAGCCTTAGAGCTTCCTTAGCTACACATTGTAAGTATGGGAGCTTTGCAAAATCAGCTTCAGTCATGATTCTATCGGAGCCAATGACTCGGTCAAGTTCCTCTCATGGTTCAAAGTCGTGGTCGCGGTCACGGTCGCGGCCCGGAATGTTCCACATCGGTTTCGGCATATCGGTCGCGGTCTCGGTGAGACGCAAATTTTAAAGTATTTAATATTCTAAAAATTATTAATAATATAAAAAAAGTATGCTAAACAAAAATAATAAAAAATAGCAAAAGAAATGGCCAAGTCAATCCGTCACGGTGTAACTCGGCCGATTTCTCGTCTTGACTCGGGATAACTCAGAGTGACTCGGTGTGGCTCGGCCGAGTCAATCCGTCGCGGTGACGTCTCGGCCGATTTCTCGGCGAGTCAAGTATCTCGGTATCGTTTCGTCACGATATCGTATCGGTAGGGGTCGAGACGGCGACGACTCGGCCGAGTCGTCTCGGTCTCGGCCGAGACTTCGAACCATGGTTCCTCTTGCGCCTTTTGCTGCACCCTTGGATTCTTTACCAGCTCTGCCATTGCCCATTCTACTGAGATTGTGGTTGTATCCATGCCAGCAGTAATCATGTCCTGCATAATTTGGACAACATTAAATCCTATTTTGCAATAGATGGAGTTGCTATCTTTCTTATGCTTCTACCTTTCTTTCCTTGGAGCTAGCAAAGTGAAAATAGACCACTACTTACCCAAAGGAGTCCAATGACAGTGTCATCACTCAATTCATATTGCTTTTGAAGAGTGAGCAATGCATCAACAAAATGCTGCTTAGTATTGCCACTCTTTTGCCTTGCAAGAGTGTGCTCTTCCATGATCATTCTGGTCAGTTTGTCTCTCCGCGCATAGTGCTTATCCAGGTCCTCATGTTCGCCTACAAACATCCAACTAAGCCAAGGAATGTGATCTGCCACGGAGAGTTTTGCACCAATCTTTATCCCATTTGATACAATGCCCTTCAACTCTAGGCCTTGTTCATCAACCACACCCTCTGAATTCATGAACCTCTTCCCAAATGTTAGCCTTGTAATGTTGTTGAATGCTACTGATCCCAAGTAGTTGCGCATCAACAGACTCTTGCCTTTGTTTTCTGCATGTTCAACTGTTAAAAAAAAAAAATTAGACAAAATTCAGCAATGCGGATCAGAGCCCGTTGTTCCACTTTAGCCTATTCAACACTTTCATCCTAACTTTAATAAAATTTGTGACTAAATTAAGTGGACATTAAAAAGAGTTCCCATTAGTTATCCAATGGAGAACTAAATCTACAACCATCCATTCTGAAACTATATTTTTATTATTTAGATAACTTGTATCATTAATACGTTAATTTGCACAAGGTGTGAATTTCGTACGGAGAGACGTAGGTTTAGCCCCTTTTTTATTTCAATTTTTTTGTTCTAAGTCAACTAAGAATTTTTACAATTTAGGCTATAACTGAGCATTTGAGAAAATGTGTAGGGAATTGCCAGTTGACTAATCATTATCTTCTTCCCACCCACAGGTTAATTTCAGACCGAAAGGGACATAGATATGACCAAGTGAAGTTAATTCTTTGAACTTTACAGCCTTATATTTGAAACTATTGGCGTGGCCAGACTTTCAGTATTTGCCCACTTGGAATTTTGAAAGGAAAAGAAAAGTTTACGTTAATAAAAACCTTCGGGCAGTATAAAAGATGTTTGGTGTAAAAGATTAATGCAGTTCCAAATAAATTGACATATTCCAGTTAGAGCTGGTAATTATACCCAAAACCCAACAACTCACCCAACCCACCCACTAATTTGAGAGGTTGGATTGGGTAAGTTGGATTTTGGGTTAATTTTGAGTTGGGTAATAAAAACCCATATATATTTTGGGTGGTTTGGGTATTTGTGTTGGGCATCCATTACCCAAATTAAGTTAAAAAAATAAATTAACAAATTAAAATCAAGAAACAAAAAAAAAATGACCAGCCTTGTTGGATCAAGCAAAACCCATATATGTACTGGTATGTATAATTATCATATATATACTACTTCTACACATTGAGAAGGATGATCAACGAGTAATGCTTAAAAAGAACAAAAATTGAGAAATGAACGGTGCAGCACAAATGTCAGTAGGATTTTTTAAAAAAAGAAAAGAAAAGAAAAAAGAAAATCCTTGTACTCTTCGCTCTTCACATCCATCCTTTTGCCAAGTTCCGGAAAAATGCATCCTACTGTTCTTCTATTTCTTTTTCTTTTTTTCATTCAAAATGAAAAAACAAGCCCCCCTCCCCCCTATTTATTGATCACTTCATCGAGATCTCTTAGTTTTGTTCCACCCAAAATTGTTGCTTCGATCTCTTAGTTTGGACCAAAACTATACCCAATTTGAAAATCCTTACTTGTATAAAAAATAGTGAGTTCACCCAAGTAGTTTAAATAGTTAGTATGTGTGTGTATTTGTGAAAGTATATTAGTGTGTATTGTAATTTGTATATGTAAAAATAACGTATTTCAAAAGAGTTTAAGAAGTGAGTGTTGGTGTCTATGAGTATTTTAGTATGTAAAAATATGTCTATCTATGTGAAAATGTGGTTATGTGTGTGAAAATTTTTTTTTGTATGTGAAAATGTATTTGAGAGAGTTTATGTATCAAAATCTATTAATTAATAGATTGGGTCATATTTGGGTCATGAGTTTGAGATGACCCAATATGACCCAACCCAAAATTAACCCAATCTAAAGTTGGGCGGATTGGGTGTCACCCATTTAAATGAAAACCCAATATCAATCCGCCCAACCCGCCCAATTGCCAGGTATAATTCCAGTTATCAAATCATTTAAAAAAACTGTCTCCATATACTCAAATAATTTTCCATATATGTTCTAAAAGTTCAATCAAAGTTAAGGATACTTAGAGCTATTTAAAACGATTTCAAACTAGCAACTATACTTAACTCTAGACTTTAGATTGCCCTGTTTGATAATTCAATTTAATATTTAAATTTAATAAGTTCAGACCTTAGTATGTACAAATATGTTTGATAAAAAGATATAAAATATCTAAATTAATTAAATGGCTCCAAATTGCCTAAAGCAAAACTTATTTCCAAAAATAAACGAAAAACTATCCACTTATCACTTAATGTAAAATATATTCAAATATTAGGATTTCAGTATCTAATTCAGTAATTTAACAAATTAAGATTTCAAATATCGTATTTCAATTTGATCTAAGGCATCCTTAGAAGATTTGCAGCACTGATTTCCAGAAACAAAATGTAAAACGTTTTTCTCACTTTAAACTTGATTTCCAACTTGAATTTCCCAGTGACTACGACTTTGGTTCTTTTCCCACACAATACCTGCCCAAATTGGCCCATCAACTTTTTCTCATCCAAAGCAATAAGTAGACTGTCCAGTTTCACCCACCCCAATTGTCGTTTGTTTCTCCTCCTTCAATCAACTTGTCGAAGAAAGTTACCTCACCTGCTTTTTCTTGGACACTGTGTGTCACGATTATTCCGTTTCGATGGCCATGACTTTTGGTAATGTTCGGGAGTAGAACAGCCATACAATTGTAGAAAAATGTGTCTCATCTGTATTAGTTTTACTGTTTAGAAAATTTACATCAAGTAGTGAACAATTAAAATTCAATAAAATAAAAGAATTTAAATGATTATTCCAGTATAGCAGAAGTGATTATTCCATTTACATGAGCATGACTTTTGTAATGTTCAGCATTAGAACAGTTACATAATTCTAGAATGTTGTTTTTCAGGTATTTTTTTTTAATAATAAAAGCATGTAGTGTTTGTTGAATTTAAATGTAAGGCTCTTTTCTTTTTCTAATTTTTTTCATTAATTTTTTGTCCAACAAACTTAAGTTGATTAAATTTTTTATTTTGCATAAGATGTACATCAAGTGGTGAAACATCAAAATCCAATAAGATAAAAGATTTTAAAGCATTACTCTAAAACAGCTAATCCAAACACACCCAAAAACAGCTAATTCAAACACCTCAAAAACAGCTAGTGTAGCAAAAGAAAAGGCACTGTAAAAGAAGAAAATTACTAGTTAAAAACTGCAAGAAAAAAAGTCTAAAAAGACTGGGATAATTTTTCCAAAAGGTATATCATTCTTTTATTTCTAATCTAAGGGGCTTGTGCACCAATCCCAAACATTTAGGGGTGAATTGTAACCTATTCTTCCAATTCAAAGGGTTAGTATAATAAATTACTTTTGCTTTTTTTTTAAAAAAAAAAAGAAAAAGAAATTAATCACGGGCATCATAAATGTGAGGAGACTGGAGGGATGTCAGTACCTTAGTTCCCTCACCTTTGATGGCGAACCGACAAAATTAGCACAAATTTGCCATAAAGAGAACGTGGATGGACTGACCAGTGGGGTGGCTAAACAGGAGAATTTATTATTGATGTTGAAATATGCACATACGAATAGGAGTATTTAACCACGGTTCAAACCCTAGGGTCCATCACTTAAAAAAAAAAATAGGAGTATTTATTATTGATGGTTGAAATATGCACTTTTGAGATCTGTACCAAATTGAAAAATGTTCCCCAATATTTCTTCAAATTTAATTGTAGTCAGCTCAAAGCATTCAACTTTGTGAATCTAAGAGGGCTATTTTCCTCCACATTGATGTATTTTGTCATTGGTTTTGTTTTCAGTATTCATACCCGTTTACAATTTTCTTTACCAATAAATTACAATCTTAGAGTGTTATGAAAACTAAGCAAATAATTTAGTTAGCTTAAATTAGAATCATATATTGCAAAAATGTATAGGAGCTTTTCTTATAGTCGGTTGCATTTTGGTATTGTGAAGACAATCTATGACTGAGTGGTCCAAATCACCTACCATATGAATGGTAAGCAAGAAAACACTAAATGAATGAGATAGTCGTGTTCAAGATCTAAACCAAACAGATGAAGAAATCCAATGAAAAACAATCCAAGAATTTGGAGTACTGAAAACAAAAATGTCTTTTTTTTTGTGGAAAATTAAGAAAACAATACCAGGTTTGGTGCAGTCCTTGAAGATGGAATCAACCATGGCTGTAACTTCATCTTCTCTTAAAGGTCTAAGGCCTTCCAGTCTTTTTGGAGTGAAGAGTTCAAGATTGCACAGTTTTCTGACCTTCACATAATGAGGACCATAATCAGCCCATATCAAATCTTGGCCATTTCTGCTCATTTTGGCAGAGGGTCTATTCCTGTACCTATCTGCCAATTGTTGATCATTGTCTTTAAGAACTTCTTTGGCCAGTTCTGCAGTATTCACAACAGTATTCAGCTGGGAACCAAAGTAGACAGAAAATATTGGACCATAGAGTTTTGACCACTCTGCATAGCACTTGAACCTCACCGGTTTTATGTCGTAAATGTTTCCGACCACCGGTTTTGGCCGTGGCCCGGGTGGCAGTTTGAATCTAAGGTGTTCATAGAGGCTGTAGGCTAGGAAGATGAAGGCAACTGGGAGGAGGACCAGAAGCAGAGCCATTGGTTAATACGAAGCTTTGAGTTTTGAAACTATGAAAAATAAAATAAAATAGTGGAGTTGGTGGGAACGGTGGCTTGTTCGGTTCTCTAGAATTGTCGATTTTGAAACCATGACATCTACAATATATAGAAGGGAGAAGGGGGTTTTGCTAAAGTGCAGCGGGCCAGTTTCGATGGTAATTCTGATGACTTCATGGGGTATTTGGCTACAGCCACGGGTTTTGCTACAGGCATGGCCTACAATAGGTTGTTGGCTATAGTTTTTTCCCTCCTTTTTTATCCCTTCCGTTACGGTATCCACAATACTATTATACTTTGTGGAGTGTAATCCACATGCCACGTCAGCATTACACTTTATCCTCTTTTGTTACACTTTCATTCACAATAGATTACACTCCACAATGTGTAATAGCATGGGTCCACAATTAAATCAAATATTTATTTTAATAATGCATAACTCATATCCCATAAATAAATAAAATAATTTTTAAAAATAATTTTGTTATTTTTAAAAAATAAAGTACTAACTTTCATTAAATTTTTTACCTTTTGAATTTTTTATTTTCTAAAAATGATATTATTAATTTTTAAGTTTGAATAGTATATCTTTTTCTATCTCTCAAAAAATATATTGTGTTATTTCAAAAAATAATATATGCAAAAATTAACAAATATATTGATACCCAAATGCGAAATATATCATAATAATCACCAACTTAATAAAATACAAATGTAATTAGTTGAACTCCATAACATAATATTACATAATTTAAATCAAATAAAATACAAATAATAACAAAATGAATACTAATTTTAAATCATTTAAAAATAATTATAGGTCCCACAGCATCATGGATTACACGCATCATGGAGCGGTGTAATGGAGAGCCATTACACCCGCGTTGTGGATGCCCTTATTAGAATCAGAAATCAGAAATCATATTTATCTATAATAATATTATAATACTATCATCAGCACAAATTTATAATTGTGCACATGTTTAATTAGACATCTACTTCTATCTACAATAAAATTATTATTTTTCTCACAAATCAAACCCATATTTTACGGCGAATTTCTTGGAATATCGTCAAAAGTGAAAATTGTCAAAAAATTGGTGTTGTTTGAGGTGATTTTCGGAATAAGGGATCGCCGCATCTGAGATGTGAGACTTCTAATAAAAATATTTTTAATTTTCATTTATTTTGAGTTCTTTAGTTTTGTTTTTTTTTTTTTTAATTTTTGTGAAGGCTTCATGAGCGCGAAGGAATTGGAACATTTGATCGCGAGTAGATAAAGTATTGTGCTCATATCATCAGATAGCAAAGAAGAATCCAAGATGATGTTTTCCTTTGGAATTCAATTCCTTCGCTTCCTTTATTATTATTATTTTTTGGGATTTGGGTATATTATTTATTTTTTAATAATTTGAATGTAGAAAGAGCACTCTTCTGCATTGAGAATAAGCAGTGATATATTCTTTTTTTCCTTTTTAATAAATGTAACATTTATTAAAAGGTAATCGCGATGAAGTTTTTTTTTCGTAAAACGTAACCTTAATTAGGCTTAATTAGGATTTAGGGTTTAACGTTTTACATGAAACCCTAATTTCCAAACCATCACAATGTAACCCTTTAACCTAATTTTAAAATTAAAATTCTTAAATCATATTACTAAAATTCTATTATAAACCAGAATTGTCAAAAATTTAATATATGATATTAGAATAATGTTAATTTTATAAATGTAGATAATAATCAAGTATGCTATTAAATTACTAATAAAATTAGCCAAAGTCATATTTTTAAAATTTTTTAATATTAATGTTAATTCAAATAATGATAAATAATGCAACATTGAACAATATTTATAGAATGTGATAATTAATATATAAATTAAATAATATTAACTATTTACTATTTACCATTCACCACTATTTACCATTTATCATTTACCATTTACCACTTACTTTTTACTATTTACCACTCACCATTTATTATTATTCATCATTCAGCTTTTATCTTCTAATGAATTACAACTTACTGGCATCATTCACCATTATCATCTACTGAGAGCATATCTTGCATCATTCACCATTTATTAGTATTCATTATTCACCTTTTATTCATCATTCGCTTGAAAGACTACTGTCTCTATAAAATTAATTCTAAAATCCATCAACAAATAATCTTCAAAAATGTAAATTATCAAGAAACAAATACATCTGTCACATAATCTAAAAATCAAACAAATCAAATAATATTTTAAAATATAAATTACACATTTAATCTTAAAAACAAACCATAAATAAATATCTGACTATTAAATTAAATATATATAAAGTAGCATAATATCTAGAACTTAAAATAACTGTAAATATTATAAAATTTTTATTAATAAAATTTTTAAATAAACTAACCTTATCACCGACAATATCGTTTCTTTAAAAAATTTCTTTCTGATCCACCGCTCAAATCGTAATGTTGCTTTTCTCGATTCAAGTCGTCTTAGTCCACCAGTTACCGTCGAAAAGCTAAGAGAAATATGAAGAAGATGAGGACCACACCAGAAAGAGAAAAGTTATGAGCGAGTTGAGTTTTCTCAAGTGAGTATATAGAGAAGAGAGAAAAGTTAAGGTTATCCGTGAAGATGAGGCATGACTCGTTATTGTTGGCAATATAACAAATAATTGGAGTAGTGCTACTTTGAGTACAAATTATTATTTTTTGATTAAATCATGACCTTTGATTTGTAGATCTAAAAACTTTGTAAGGATCGATGGTGGAAAAACTAATGCCGAAAATTCAAATTGCGACGTTAGTTTTAAAAAAAAAATTAGTGCATGGCCGTTAGCGTTTTTTATAAAGAAATAATAAGAGTGGCAATGACAACCGTTGGTTACCGTAGGTTAAGTGGGATGGACGGTGGCAAACTATCACCGAAATCGAGGTTTGCGGTTTTACTTAAAAAAATTTGCTTTTTCAGTTTTAAAAAAATTAATTTTGGCAGCAACCAAAAATTGCTTTTTCACTTTAAAAAATTATTTTGGCCGCAATCTGCGTCCGTCAATCACATTCTGATCAATGGTGCGTGACTGGCCAAGAAAAAACAATGACGCCACAAATTTGATTTGTAGCGTCAGGAAAAAATTTTTTTAAAACTTGATGCCTCAAATCAAGTTTGCGGCGTCAGAAAAAAATAAAAATTAAAAAAAAAAACTGAATGCCGCCAAGAAATTAGAAAGAAGACTGATGAAATTTGTACATATTAGCTGTAGCTGTCATGTCCGGAGACAACCGTTCCTGAAGGTTCACGGCCATGATGTGGCCTCAAAAATTTGTGCGGCTCAAATTACAGCATGTAACTCGATTTTCACGCCATATGTGGGGCCCACAAAAAGTGTTGTAAAATTACGTCGTGTACAAAGTAAGTTACATCGTGTGCAATAGAAATTACGCGCAGTGAAAAATGAATACAACCGGCACAAACGGTGGCAGGTGCAACCGTTTGTGCCCCTTGTCCTCATGTCCGTCCTGTCATGTCCATGTCGGTGTCGGCAGAGCATGAGCGGTGAAAGCTTGGGAGAAAAAAAAATGGGGGAGAAATTATAGAAAACTAAAGCAACCAAAAATAAATACAAATTAATTGTAATTTTATTGGTAGCCTCGTACCTTAAATGCGGCGAACCTAAAATTAGAACAAACCCTCAAAACCCACCAATTTTATGATAGTTTTTTTATTTTATAAATATTCTTAGAAATTCGCCCATATTTTACCCACAAATTATTCACAATCAATATACATGTAGAACCCAAAAAATTCACCAAAAAATATATAAGATATATATTTCATAAAATCAATATATATGAGAAGGTAATTTACACACATACTTCTATCCCTTCTGTTATTAGAATCAGAAATCAGAAATCATATTTATCTATAATAATACTAATCATCAGCACAAATTTATAATTGTGCACATGTTTAATTAGACATCTACCTCTATCTACAATAAAATTATTATTTTCGTCACAAATCAAACCCACATTTTACCCACAAATTATTCACAATCAATATACATGTAGAACCCAAAAAATTCACCAAAAAATATATAAGATATATATTTCATAAAATCAATGTATATGGGAAGGCAATTTACACACATAAAAATATGTATAAGAGAAGAGAAGTAATACTAACAATAATCTATTAATTATATCATAAAAACAAGACTCTTAATCTTTCACTATTTTCAACTAAACACAATAATATGACTCTTTATAGATGACTTGATAAATAAGTCTTACAACCATAAGAAATTTTCTAATAAGATATTAATTTCTAAACAACAAAACTATCATAATTTAACTTCAATAGAATTATTAAAACCCGAATTTGATTAAAACACTTCCAAATGATAATATGAAAATTTCTAATTTTGAACCGTAATTTAATATGCGGACAATACAAACTATCACTGTGTCATTAAACAAGTCAATTAACACTTTTAATCATGCAATAATGTAACAAAAAATGATAAATTTAACTAAACAGCTCCGACTCATAAAAATTATTACACACAAAATTCAAAATTCAATCATATTATTGTATACAACTTACATGCCAGCGCGGGGACCAAAAGCTAGTGGTATATAAAAGAGCAGAGTTGATGGCTTATTCGGTTACGTACAATTGTTTGGTAGACCAGGGTTGTCCGAAATATTTACAAAACTGTACCATCCACACCTGCCATCTACCTTTGCCACTACAACCACAAACTTGAATGTCAATGTTAACTCCTATTATGAATTGGGGATGATTTTAGAAAACTTCCCTGGAATTTCTGACAATTTTAATAGCCTCCTATAAAGTTTATAAAATTACACAAACCTCAGCCAAAATTAAGGTTTGATAATAAAATTAGTCCAATTAGAAAAAATAACATTAAAAAATACTTTAAGAAGAGAGATGAAATTTTTATTCCATAAATATCCCTTATGTGTGTATATATATATATTGTATTAGTAAAAGAATAAAAATAATTAAAAATTAGAAACAATTAATACACACATTTCATCACTCAAAAAGTTCATATTGAGTAAATTAAACAATACAAATAAGTAACAAAACTACAATAATAATCACAAGATTCAACAAAACAGAATAATTATCTCTTTTGACATGCATAAGGGGTATTGATGGAATAAAAGTTTCATGTCTCTCCTTAAAGTACTTTTTAATGTTAATTGTTATAATTGGACTCATTTTATTATAAAAACTTTAACCTTAGGAGAGGTTTGTATAATTTTGTAAACTTTAAGAGAGGCTAGTAAAATTATTAGAAACCTCAGGGAAGTTTCTGCAATTATACCTATGAACTGTGATGGATTGTGGAGAAAGAATACACACGTATACACATATATAGCCAGACACTGCGTTGCCATTGATGGGCCATTCTTTTTTGAGTTTTTTTTCCTTTTTATTGAAAATGTTTTATTAAGTATTTTAGAAGTGTTTCAGTAATCAGCCGCGTGAATGTCTACCGACGGATTGAGAGTAAGGTGCAGTTGCCCGCGGATAGTAGAACCAAGATGGAGATTTAAGATGGAGATAATTTCAGAAACCTCCTTTGAAGTTTTTTAATAATTTCACTTAGTATCCTCAAACTTTTAAAATTATACATACCTCCTTTATTGATTGAAAATGACAATACTAGACTTAACATTCTATTGAAACTCCCTTATTTGCTATGCTTATACAAAGGATGCATTTTATAATTTTTTCCCTTTCTCCTTCTTATTCATTTCTCTTATAGTTTATCAAAAAAACTAAAAAAACTATCAATGTTGTCCCTAACTCTATCCTGATCAAACGTCAAACTAATAACATTTGTTTGATAGCTTTTAATATCATCTAACCTTTTGTAGCTCTTTATTTTTGTATCAAAATCAAGAATAAATTAATAATAACCTAGAAACAAAATCACTAACAAACAATGGTAGTTTCACCACTCAAATAGTCCACAAACTTTAAAAAAGTTAAGATGCCATTTTATTCTCTATCTCAAAAAGAATCTATTTCCCCAATAAAGTAGTATAAAAAGTAGTTTATTATAGTGATAGATTTATTGTCATAATTGATTACCAAACAATAAATATTAGCATGAAAAACTTGACACTCATTCTTTGTAATTGTATCAAATTACTTTACAATTATTTAGAAGAATAAATTAAACTTTCCAAGATAAGACATTTTAGGGTATTCATTAAAAATTTGAACCTATTCTAAGTTTTGATTACCAAAAGTGTCAAATCAAGGAAGATAAATATAATATTTAAAATTTCAAAAGTGCTAAGTGAAATAGTCAAAAACCTCAGGGGAGATTTCTAAAATTATCTCTTTTATAAAATGCATGAATTTTAAAAGGTAATTAATATTTGATACTCAGACAAAAGTTCTAAATTTCATTTTATCTTAATCAACGCAAGTTGTCAAAATAATGAGAACTACTAGTCAATAGAGGATTTGAGACAAATAAATACTTCTTCCGTCTCATTATTAATGTCATGCTTTCATTTTATTGATGTCCCAAATAAGAGTCATTATTTTTAAATTTGATACTTGCTTTCTAATTT
This sequence comes from Coffea eugenioides, assembly GCF_003713205.1. Classification (NCBI taxonomy): domain Eukaryota; kingdom Viridiplantae; phylum Streptophyta; class Magnoliopsida; order Gentianales; family Rubiaceae; genus Coffea; species Coffea eugenioides. The sequence goes on along the minus strand of NC_040040.1, from coordinate 29,475,451 downwards.
TGCCATTCGAAAGACAACTCTTTAAAATTTTAGTGCACATTTAACAAGGAAGTATTTTGAATCAAAAGGATACATATGTAAATTCATTAAATACCATTTCATCTAAACATAATGATTATTGTGTCTCTATAAAAAGTTGGATTTCCAAAAAGTGATTGTAATATTGGGACGGAGAGAGTACAATAAAAAATAAATGTATCCATTGTGACAAAAAAAAAGAAATTGAGACTGTAAAATGCAAAATATTTGTCAATTATTTAAAATTATTTGTAGTCAATTCTTTTTTTTTTTTTAAGGACAAGTTTGGATAATTTCAACTCTGATCATCATTATTATGGATTAGACATATTCTTGGCTTTATATTATTTACCTAACACTCACATCAACAACAAAATCTGAAAAAAAAAATTTATGAGAAAGTAGTTTGTTCTCGTCAATTTTGGCCTTTATAGTCAATTCCATTCCTTTATTCTTAGGAGTAATTTAAAAAGCCTCTCTTAAGACTTTTAAAAAATTCACTGGTCTTCCCTGAGATTTGCAAAATAACAATGACCTCCCATGGTAGAATTATGGACCCAATTGCTTACATCACATGGGAAGAAATTACTCATATACCCTAAGACATTATATTTTATTAGAAACTAATATCTGACAATTGAGTAATTATGGCACTAATTAACTGTTAGTAACTAATTAACAAAAATAACTGTTGGAGATTTTTTTAATGATGAATAATAAGTTGCAATTACAAAATGGTGCTAATTGATATATCAAATGCGCCATTTTGTGATTGATAAAACTTGACAATGGCTAGAAATAAGTTGTACATAATGTAAAAAGAAGGGGTTTGGTAGAATAAAGAAAACACAGAGCAAAGAAAGAGAAAAAGAAGGCTGTTTATGAGAAATTTTTTTCTGAAACTCTTAAACTATGATAGTTGCAAAGCAACTTCATGGAGGTGAATGAAAAAGGAGGAAGAAAAAAGGCAAAATTTGAAATTTTTTCTACTCAAAATCATAAGAATAATAGCAAACCTCATGTTAAGAGATATGACTGGTCTATTTTATTGAATCTTATGATCATTAGTGTAGTTTTGTTGTTTATTTGTATCGTCTAATTTGTTGAATGTAAACTTTTTGAGTAGTGGAATGCGGTGTTAATTGCTTTCAACTTTTAATTGTTTTCATTCCTTTTTTTTTTTACTAATACAAATTGTACACATGCATAAGAGGCATTTATGGAATAAAAGTTTCATCTCTCCTCAAAGTATTATTTTAATAATATTTTTTCTGACTTAGATTGATTTTGTTACCAAAAGTTTAACCTCAAGGGAGGTTAATATAATTTTATAAATTTTAGGGAAGGTCAATGAAATTGTTGAAAACCTTAAGAGAGGTTCATGAAATTACCCTTTTACAAACTTCTAGACCTTTAATAATCGACGTTTAAATAGTACTATACCTTTTAAAGTTCGTAGACCTTCAGCAGTGACTTGTTCACGTAGAAAATTAGATATGAACTAGTTTAAATGCTTCAATAGTACTACATTTTTTGAAATTCAGACATGGCAATACTTCTTTCTAGCTTTGCTACGGGTAGGCACGAATTAGGTGTCCGTGTCATGGGGCTTTTGATTGACCTGATCTACATGTTGTGAGTCAGTTATTTTGTGACCCTTTTCCGCTCTGCATGTCAACGAATACCCAATCATCGAATACCCGTTAGAAAAGGGTTAGATTAACGGGTACCTATCGCACCCCATTTTTTTGCGATGAAAATTCTATTTACAAAAGATGTGATTTTATTTAAAAATAAGTGAAAAAGAACCTAGAATGGGATTTAAAAAAGTGCGACAGTTGGGATCCAAAATTGAGTCTAAAAGTGTTTTTAAGAAAAATAGGAGTCGCCATTTGATATTGAGTTTGGGTGTACCAAGTCATCCAAAATTGTTTTTAACAAAAATAAGAATAAAACCCTTTTCGATAACTCCAGGTCTTGGAAAACAAGAAAAAACGAGTTTGGAAGTCACGATTGAAGAAAGATAAGGTAAATGTTCGATTGACTCGAATTTAAGGCACCATTTCAACCTAGTCTAAGCTGGTTGTGAGGTTTAGTCAAAATTTTCTTAATTTAACCCTTAAATTTATCACTTTTGGATGCTTCCTACGTGGATGCAAGTCTAAATTTAGAAAATACAGGAAGGAACAAAATGTCTATTCAAGGGTTTAATTGATATCAATCGCATTAATTGCGAAGGTCAAAATGATCATTTGAAAGGGTCACGAGTATGTGAATAATGAAATTCAAAGAAAAGAAAAGAAAATTAAATTATATATCTGGATATAAGTGGCCAAAAAATAGGGATGCAATATGATGGGTACGGGAGGCAAAAACTCGTGACATAATTTTCTTATACAGGGATTAATGGAGTATTTAAACTAAAAAATTATAATCACTCATTTCCCATATTTGAAGAATAATTCTCCTAATATAGACAAGCAAATGAACTAACTTAAATGAGATGCAATTCTAAATGATATGATTAACACATATAGAGGGTAGGGGGTAATATAATAGGAAATATCATGCAAATGAGAAAAGATCCTAAAAAAAATGCATGAAAATGTAGTGAATGTCACGCAAGAGATGAAACTAACGCATGAACGATCTAAGGGTCTAGCGTTGGATTAGGTCATTTCTAAAAGTTCTTACTAGCGTTGGACTCGCAAGTAGGCGGAGGGAGAAGTCACAACTAGCGTTGGACTAGTGTGGTGATGTCATACATTAATAATACATAGTAAAACAAATAAGTCATAAATTAAAACAAATAATATATAAGAGCACTAGCACGTAAGCATAATATCTAGATGCCAAAATCTAAGGAAAGCGATAAAGCATATAACACATAAGCTACATAAAACACAAACCTGCTTATTACAACGGAGAATCTAACTGCAATCTCAATGGAAAATATAAAAAATAAACCTATCTATTCTATCTATTGCAACAGGGTACCTAATTACAATCTAAAATAGGAAAAATATGATAAAATAAACCCATTTATCCTATCTATTACATTGGTCTATCTAATTACAATACTTGCAAAAATATTACCTATCAAATACAATACTTACATTTTGAGGTATTTAAACACCTCTCAAATAATTATAAAATTAACTAAACAAACATAAGAAAATTTGAATGAACATTTGAATCAAATAAATAACAAAGCATATAAAAATATATAAACACATAGGAACACGTAGGAGCACATAAGAGCACGTAATTAATATTTAAATAATGATAGGGGTACTTCCCTTTTGAAGTGGTGACTAAATAGAGTCAAACTGCTCTATTTATACTCAAAATAAACAAAAGAATCATGACACCAATTTAATTAAAAATAATAATATTGATTAAAAATACTAAATTCACATTAATATGTCAAACATCTAAAAATTACAAGTTAAATGTATTCAACAGTAATATAATTAGCTATTAAAAAAAATAAACAGTTATAATAGTGATAGTCAAAAATTCATTAGGGACTAAATTGCAAAAATAAAAAACTTTTGGGGTAAAAGTATATTTTTACAAAGTTTAGGTGCCAAAATTAAATAAAG
>NC_040040.1:29418436-29463926 GCF_003713205.1 Coffea eugenioides | reverse complement strand
TTTCTACCATTTAAACACTGCTTTATGCCTTGCATCCTCATTTGAGCCAAAATTACTGGTTCTTTTCAAAGCACTTATGATCGCCCCCCACACTGGGGAAGAAGATTGGAGAATTTTCCAAAAGAGAGAGAAAAGCCAAAATGCTAAGGCTAAAAGGGAGAGAACCGCAAATTGGAAATTTGATTCCACTTGGGTTCCAATGTTGAAAAAAAAAAGGAAGAATTTCATCTGGTGGATCATCTATGCAGGGTTTACTCAGTCAATTAATTCGGATACATGCCAAAAATTTCCCATTAATGAAAATTTCTTTTCAGAGTTAATGTAGGGAACGGAATTAAAGTCAGGCCCTCTTCTTTTCCGATCAAGCATTCTATCCCTAGTTATCCTTTTTGAGCCATCAGAATAAATTATTTCGTTTGGCAACCCCTGAGAATCGCAAACCCCACACTGGGGGCAAGTTTGAATTGAAAAGGAAAGTTTCAAGAAGTGAAAAGGTGAAAAGCCACAAAATCAAAAGACAAAAGAAGAAAAGAGAACCTCAGTTCAAAAGTAAACTGGGACAAATTTTGTGAAGGTTCAAAAGAATGGCAGAAGGCCGAAAAATCAAAAAAAAGAAAGGAAATGAAAGAGAAAAAGCCTCAATTGTGCATAAACTGGGCCAAAATTCTGATTTAGCCCTAAAATAGGGTTGGCGCAACAATGCGATCTCAGATTCTTCAAATCACTTTTGAAATCCGCTTTCAAGCCTTAACTTTTCTAAACACCCCACCAGACCCCCATTACAAAAGCCGAAAGTCCTGACTTCTGTTCTTTGCAATGGCCCTGTCAAGAAAATTTCTGATGCCGAAAATTTTAGCTGTATTTCTGAATTACTCGGGTATGAGGAAACCCATCAGCTCGAGGGAAAAGAAAAGAGGCGAAAGAAAAAATGCAGAAAAATTCGACGTTGAAGTCCCTGGTGAATGATAAGAAAAATGCAATCAAAGTCTGAGATTTTTTGAGTTCAGAATAGGGGCAATTTTGGGAAAAGAGCGATCTTCAGTGCAATGTCCTTGAAAATCTTATTTCTTTAACTATCGCTTCAAGCCACATTACAAGCTAATAAAGTCCATTGTTGACTTATTCCTTCATGACAATCCAAAGTGAGAATTATACTTCTGTGAAATCCATCAATCATTTGTGATCGTGGGGGTATAACCAATTTTCACAGGATTAGCTATTGTTATCCATATTGTTGCAAACCTATAAAGCTCATATGTGGACTACGTTTTCTTAAGAAATAAGGGTGACAAACTCTCTGCTTTCACTAAGATGTGGTACTGAAGGGATTACATACAACTTTGAAAAAAAAAAGAGAAAAAAAAGAGACAAATTCTGACCTCCCATTTCCTTAGCCATATAAAAAAATAAAGTCACTTGATTGGTCCTGAAAGATGAACCAACCAGAAATAGTGACCCATCACCCAAAGCATTGATGCTAAAGTGGGGAAGAAATCTTTCGTAATTTGGCATTATTTTGAGAAATTCATCATGAAATGTGCTATATGAGTTTAAGCAAGACATTCAATTTTCTTCACATGATATGTTAGGAAAAGCAATTGCTTACTTTGTTCAAATAATTGGAGAGTCATCCAAACAGTTTTTGCAATTAAATGGCCCATACTGGGGCAAAATTTTGTTTATAAGATTTTGTGAAAGCAAGCCCACACAGGGGCAAATATTTGTGTAGTCCAATTGAGGATTTCGTCCAAGAATCAAATAATGCATTTTTCAAATCAGTCACGCTCATTTGAGTGCACGTAAGCCCTGTGCAGGTATTCACAGTTGAAGTCGACGAAAAGCATCTGGCGATGTGGAAGGCCGATGCCGAGGAAAAGAAAAGAAAGAAAAAAAAGGGAAAAAACAAAAACAAAACAAAAGAAAAGGAGTGGGAGGAACCTTGGTGAAAACCCGAAAGGGCGTCAAGGTAGGATTTCTGCAATGAGCAAGCACAAGGAGGAACAACTGGTGATTTGGTCCATTTGGATTTCTCCTCATTTTTTTTTGTCATGCCCCTGCCAATATTGAATTCCAGAACAAGGATACTCAGAGATTCGAATACACATCCTTTGGCCAAAACTGTGTCATTTTGTAAAACATTCTTTGGCAAATACATTCTTAGGAAATTCATTTTTACCAAATTTCTTGCATTCATGGCATTTTTATAGAATTTAAGCACAAATAGTTGTGAGTGCATTCTTGTGCATATTCATGTGAATTTTTCTTGCATACCTCATTCTTTATCATTGAATTGTGGTAAATGACAACCCCCGTGGTTTGCTCGAAGCATACTTGGGTTCAGTCATCTCTTAAAAAGGGCTAAGGTGCAACCAAGCCAATTACAAAGGCTTCGCAATATGGCAAAAAGCTTACCCGGTCAGTCTGGAAAAGCAGAGACATTTTGAATGATAAATCCAACCAAGTCAGATGCCGCGGCCAACTTCGACGAATGCATCAAAAGGCTTATGTTTACACGATTCTCAAAAGGCAAGCGGATCAAATGATGGTGGCAATTCTTTTATTTTTTCTCTTTTGCAGGAAAATTCCATGCATGGACGAAAACAATCACACCTCGCACTGGAATCGGTGTTGGAAGGAGTCCTCTGGTGAACAAAGGCAAATCGAAAATGTTGCAAGTAAATTTGACCAAAAGGTGCAACAGCATGGCGATACAGAATCAACAACACACACAAGTTGCAAAAATCCATCATAATAGGGCAAATTATCTTGTTGGAAAGATTTTCAAAAGTCGAAAAAAAGCGAAAAGAAAAGAAAAATCACCAAAAAAAATCAAAAATCAAATCAAGTTCATCTCGGCAGGACCGGGTATAATCCCGCTGACCGCTTTTTATCAAATTGGGACCGGGTTTCATCCCGCCAATCTCGGCAGGACCGGGTATAATCCCGCTGACCGCTTTTTATCAAATTGGGACCGGGTTTCATCCCGCCAATCTCGGCAGGACCGGGTATAATCCCGCTGACCGCTTTTTTCGTTGGGACCGGGTTTCATCCCGCCAACCTTGGCAGGATCGGGTATTATCCCACTGGTCGATCATCATGGCAGGTTCGGGTTTAATCCCACTGACCAATTCATTACTGGGGCAAATCTGTAGATACGTTCTCAAATAAAGTCTTATACAGTTTTCTTCATACAATCCCATTCGAATTTCCTATCTCTAGTCAATCCCAATTTTATATTTCTGTCCGGGTCTATCCCGTGGGTCTATCCCAATTTTACATTTCTGTCCGGGTCTATCCCGTGGGTCTATCCCAATTTTAAATTCATGTTCGGGTCAGTCCCGATTTCAAAATTCCTGTTCGGATCAGTCCTGTTTTAAATTCCTGCTCGGGTCAGTCCCGTTTTATTTTTCATGCTCGGGTCAGTCCCGTATTAGAATTCCTGTTCGTTGGAATCTTTTGCAACCCAATAACACAGGTAAGTATTTGGTGTCTACTTCTTTGCCTCAAGTTTTTTCAAAACTCAGACAAAGAGGGGCAAACTGTAGACACCAAATTTTGAATAATTTTATGTGGCATCTATTTCATGATTTTCATTTTAGATTGCTTGCATTCGTTGTTTACTTTTAATTTTTAGTTTTAGCTTTTAAGTTTAAAATTAGCGTAGAGTTTTTAGAAAAAAGAAAAGGAAAACATCAAAAATATGTTGTAGTCATTTTGTTTTTATTCAATGCTTTCTTGAAAAGAAAAAAGTCAAAAAATAGGCTTTAGTTGGATTGGAAAAATGAAAAAAAGAGAAAAAGGGAAAATTGGTCACAAAAATACGTTCAAATTCAATCTTTTGGAACTTTAGTTATTTTTATTAAGTTATTTTGAGAAAAGAAAAGAAAAAAAGAAAAGGGGGAAAAATGAAGAAAATTTGAAAAATGGACATTTTTATTGTTTTTATTTATTTAGTTTGTTTTTTTATTTATTTGTTCTCATTACATGGTTTTGTCATTTTGTTATTGTTATTATTATTATTATTTATATTATGTATTTATTAAGTTAAAAAAAAAAAAGAAGGAAGAAACGCGACTGCAAGCTGCGTTTTTCGCAGCTTGCAAGAAAGGACTTCGGGCAGCCCTTGATGGCAAATATGGAAGAAAGTACTGGAGTTTTAGGGTTGGAGGCTCCCATATAAATAGGGAAAGAAAGAACAGCCGCAAGGGGGGTGGAAAAAATTGAGAGGTTGACGACGGCAAAAGAAAATACAAGGCAAACGAAAACAGCTTGGAGAGCTACGGGAAGAAAAGCCGAGGGTTTGGGGGGGCTTCATCTAAGAGTTTGACGGCTAAGGTTGGTAAGAAACTAGAAACCAGGAGTGAGAGGGAGAGTTCGTGGGGACGGAAAACAAAACAGAGGATTTTTCTGGACAACGGAGGAGAGGAGCAAAAAGAGGGAGACAACGGCAGGAGTTCTTGGGGGGTTGAACGGCTGTGAGAAGAGCGGCTAGGAGAGAAAGAGCAAGAGAGGAGGATTTGGAGAAACCAGGAGAGATAGAGAGGTTTTGGGGGCGGCTGTGGATGAACGAAAGAACGAAACAGAGAGAGAGAGGATACGGATAGAGAGCTGGAGTTGAGGGGCTGTGAGAAGAAAACAGCAGAGGGGGGAAGGCAGCCAGGAGAGAAAAGGGAGAGAGGATAACAGCGAGGGTTTGAGAGAAAAAATAGAAAACTTCTTGACGGCTAGAAAAGAGCAAGGAACGAACGAACGGCAAAAGAAAAAACTAGAGAAGAAAGTGGTGCGGCGGCGGAAAAAACTGAAAAGAAAGGATCAAGGAAAAAAAACGCAAGAGTGGTAGGGCTGGAGAAAACAAAAACAGGTTGAATTGAGGGAGAGGAATCAAGAAAAGTGACGGTTGGACATCTGAGGAGAGGGGGAGGAGATAGAAAACGCAGCTTTTGAAGGAGGTTGAGAGAGTTTCTGGGCAGGAAAAATCTGGAGAGCTAACAAACGGGATGAGGGGAAATCTGGGAGGTTGAGAGACTTGGTCGGCGAACCCACAGAAAGTTTTGAGGGAGCCACGGTGCAAGGTTACGAAGGAACAACGCAAGGAAAGCCTGTCCAGGCAACCACCAGTCTGCGTCTGCCACTGCTGCTGTTTGCCATCGGCACCATCGCGCGCGAGCTGCTGCCTTGCGTCTCCAGCTCCATCACAGCATGACCACCAGGTGCATGAGCATTCGACTCCTCCTTGTTCATCGGATCCCATAAGGCGCTAGAGGTAATATCTCTCACCCTCTTCCTTGTCACATAGGCATAGATTTGCACCACAATTCATGAAACTTTTGCCGTATTTTTCCTACCTTCTGTCGTAGTTTCGTTTCCCTTGTTCTTTAAGGGCATTGATTGAGTTTTTCTATCCTCATCTCGTGGTTGAATGTGATGTTTGCATCAAGGGGACCCGGATGTTGTTGGGGGTTTCAAGGGTTTCTCAATTTGCTTCTGGGTTTGCATATTTAGAGGAGTTTCTTGCCGAAAAATGAAATCTTAGCAAAAGTCGTCTGCTTTGATCAGCGAATCTGGTGGGAAAGGGGATTGCTTAATCTTTGATCTTGAGTAATGTCTTGGTGGGTAGAGGTTCTTGGGGGTTTGGCTAATAGATCCGCAAGTTCCACTAAGATTCATTGCTGTTTACCTTCGTAAAAATCAATTTCTGAAGTTGTAGGAAATGGTCGATTCGTTGAGTTCCATAGTCTAGACTTGTTGTTTGCAGTAGTGTTAGCAAATTGCATTCCTTTCTTCGATTGCAGGGGTTTCAGCTTGTGTGTGGTTCTTGATTTGCTTGTTGTTGATTGGGATGGCTTGTCTATGTTTACCGCAAGTCTCATTTCTTTCTTTGCTGCATTTCTGGTCCAGTTCCATCATCTACTTTGTTATTTAATCTTGCGTTGGAAGAGAGAACCGGATGAGTGAGTTGAGTTTGCATGTGTAAGTCTGAAACATCTGAATCATGTTAGAACATTTTGGTTGGAACATAAACAATCAGTCTCGGTTGAGGGAGGAGTGCAGCAGATTTTCTTTCTCGGTTGGTAGAATACATGAAGAAAGCTGCGCTCCATCGTTACATTTGTTGTCTTCCATGCTCCCCGCAGCACTTCACCAAAACTGGTTTAGCCATCTGTCCTGCTAACTTTCAGTTTTGCAGCATGAATTAGGAAGAACAAACCAAAGTTGCTGGATTTTGTTTTAGCATTTGAATGTTCTTGTTTTTTCTGATTTTTGTGTTCCGAAGAGGGGGGGAAGAATGTTTGATCCCCTTACAAATTTCCTTGCTTGTTTGGATTGTGTTAGCTTAGGTGTTTCATTGCTTGGCCTGGAAATATGAAAATGCATCGAGTTTGTTGCAGAAATGTTTTGAAAGCTTGGCATGAAGTTGTTTGAGTTGTTCAGATTTGCATCTACGAGTTTCATTATGCAAAGTGAGAGGGTTGTGTGATTTTTTGCTTGGATTTAATTATGTTTAAAAGCTGATTTTGGTGAAGTGCGGATTGCAGAAGCCTTGTCTGTCTAAAATTGCAGAAGTTAAAACTCCTACGTATGCATGCATGAAACTATTTTCTAAAATTGCATTTTGACCCCTTGGCTTCTAACCAATGCTACTATGACCCAACCGATTGAATGATGTCTTCAAATTGGTCCTTGACATTTTTAATTTGGGCAACTTCATTGCTTGTTTGTTTCAATTAACTACCATGCTTTGTTTCAATTGCACTTAATTCATGATTTTAGGGACTTTGTGGCTAAGTGAGCTTTGTTTTGCCCATTTCTTTTAATTATTCTTAAATAAAGTGGTGCCTTGACCTTTTTATTATTTTGGAGGGTAATTGAATAATTTCACTTCATTGGGGCGTCAATTCAAGGGAGGTACACTCTATCCCTAATTCGCACTACATTTGACCTTACGTGCTCCTACGTGTTATGTGAATATGCATGCCTACTTCGCTTTCCTTGCCTTTCTTTGATTCCTTTCATTTATTTCATTTACTTTGGCTTTTTATTTAAGTTATTCATAATGGGGTATGTGTACACCTCTTGGCTTGTAATAGATAGGGTTCGGAGAGCATCTGGTCCAATTCCCTTTCCCCTTTATGCTTTTATGGGGTATGTGTACACCTCTTGGCTTGTAATAGATAGGGCTCGGAGAGCATCTGGTCCATTTCCCCTTCCCCCTGGTTGCTTGCTTTTGTTGCTACATGTTTAATTGCTTTATTAGGCTCTTGCATCTAGTCGAGCATGCTAAATGCTATGTGCTATGTGTTTACAAGTGTTTGGCATGTCTACTCGCTTTCCATAACCATGAATGAATGGAATGGATGAATGTACGTTTCCGCTAGTCCAACGCTAGTCGGAATTCATAGAATGGGCTAGTCCAACGCTAGACCCTTAGGGATTTCCCCTCATTAGCATATCATTTGCTTGTTCACCACATATCATGCATTTTTCTTAGTTTTATCACTTGGCATGCTCCTCGAACCCCCTTTCCCTTCATTTTAGGATTTTTGCATATCATGATAGTTGTAGGGTCCATTTGCTTGAGGGTCCCCTTCTGATAAGGGAAACGAGCGAGTGTGGCTATTCGATAGCCTTAGCACGCTAGTTTTGCCTTCTAATCAAAGGGAAAATCGAAGTCGACAAGTTAGGAGTCATTCCCATACCCGACCTGATGCATTCCCTTAGGTTCATTCATTCTCATTTATCACTCACTCATTCTTTTCAATTCACATTTTCCTTACTATTCATTTTGATTTCTACTTCACCCAATTGCACTTAATTACACCTATATGCACTTATCGCTATATTTCATACACTTGCACACAAACACTTAGAATTTTCATACGATTGCACACGTGCACCTTTTCATACACTTGCACACAAACACTCGGATTTTTAATTTCTTTCATACACTTTCACACTTGCACACTTGAGTCTCATTTGCATTAATCGACCTCTATGGGGTTTTCCTTTGTTGGCCGCCACAACTCATGTGGTTTGGGACCAAAAGCCTCACGAGAGACATCGTAGAATTTAGGATTGCATTTTCCTTTCCGTTTTGCATTCATATAGTCATATCCAACGTGCGAACATACATTGGGTAGAAAAATTAGGAAAATTGGCTTAAGTCACGCAACTAGCCTTGGCTAGGTCGAAGGGGTGCCTTGGATTTTTATCCTTGCCTTCCCCTTCGTCAAATGTGACCCCCGATCCCTCTTTTGGTTACGCAGACCCAAAAGTTCTCAAAAAGGGTTTATTTACTTTTTATTCAAAAACAAAAACACTTTTTGGGTGACTTGGTACACCCTAACTCTATACCAAGTGGCGACTCCATTTTTGATACAAAAAACCCTTTTGAGCTTTACTTGGCCAAATCGTCGCATTCTAAGTCCCATGGCCTTTTACTTTTCATTTTGCACACGTTCACACATTGCACACCACACACCACACACATCACCTCAACATCACACATTCAAATCTCATCACACTACATACCGAAAAGTGGGGCGCGACACATTGTATTAAGGCAATGGTAAGCATATCATGTTTTATAATTATACATAAAGACTGGAAAATATAACATGTCATAGTTATGTTCACAAGTATGATCAGAATCGGCAGGAAATTGCACAACTAATTGAGGAGGCGAGTTACAAAGACTCAACCAAATTGCTTCCTCCGCCTAAAAATAATGATATCATTAGTGTTGAGAATGCTGTGAGCATGCTGAAAAATGTAAATACGGTCATTTCAGCAACTGACTTATACTATTTTTCTTATCTTTTACATTAGTGAAAAATGAATTACTTAACTTTGCATCTAATACAATATAAACTATAGGTCAAGATTGCCTGGATGCGAGGAAATACTTCTTTGGTAGCTGAACAACGATCTTTTTGGTATGTTGCATGTAGTAACTGTCAAAAGGCTGTGGATGCTAATTTGGAATGGATCATCAAATGTCTGTCTTGCAGAGAAGAAGTGCCGTTGAAGCCAGGTAAACAAGGCATGCAATTTTACAATAGTGTTCTTAATAATAATTATGTTTTATTTCATTATTTAACCATTATTCACTGCTATCATATACTAGATGCCGTATTGGAATTATCATTGATGATGGAATAAGTTTAATGTATGCAGTAGTGTTTGGTACAGATACTGAAAAACTCATACCATTCATAACAGTTCAAGTAAGTGAAGCTGATGAACACGTAAGATGCTAAAAAAATCATACCATTAAGATGCTATATCTCTATTTTCTTTTGTCTATGGTTGCATTGATTGGCCTGCAAATCTGGTAATACCCCTCTGGTCCTCATCTTATTTTGTTGTTCTTTCCAAGGACAAGACTCAATCATAGTCAAGAAACAAAATTCCTAACTGGAACTAGCTAAAATTTTCTTTTAGCCAGCATTAAGATAGCCCATGTCACCTTCAATCTATGTTACTATTAAACTTTATTCTGAAATTGCATCGTGTTTACATTTTCTGGTAGTTCATAAATTTTCTGAAAATACAGGATATTGAGCTTTTTTTTTGTTTATTTGCAAAATATAGAGTATTGAGGTTTTTTATGAAATTGCATCTGCAATTGATAACCATCAAGTCCTGTGCTTTGTCCGCCATTTTGATTCGGATTATCAAAGACAAAAATATGATAAGTATAGCATCGTCAAAATATACACTGCTGAAGAATTGGCTGAAATCAACTCGAAAATCACTCACGCAGCTGTCTCTAATCCTGTAGAAGAACTTGTTCCAACTGCTATGAGCATAACTGAGAAGCCAACCAGCACCATTGAACAGGTTGACTTAACTGCTGGATCCACTTTCACTGACCAACCTGCCACTGAAGGGCAATTCTTCAGCCCAACAACAAAAATGATCCTAGATTCAATTGGGCACAAGTCTGATAGTGCAGATAAGCCAACCTTTTCAAACGTTGCTGCAAAAAGAAGTGATGCGATCATCCAAGCTACTACCAAGAACGTGGTGATACCAACCGGACCAATCACTAGAGCTCGTGCCAAGCGAATGAGGGAGCAATTGAATATCTTGGTACGTGTGGTACAAGAATCTAAGGAAGGTAGTTCGATCTTTGAAGACGGTTCGGAGTACATGACTCTACTCCAACTAGAGGATCAAGACCCTTGACACAAGGCACTTCGAGTTACAAGATCTATCAAGTTCAAGTTAATCAATTTTTTTTCGTTTCAATTAGTAGAATAAAGCAAGTGACTTAAGTGTTGTAGTCCTTGCCATTTTTAGTCATTCGTTACCTTATTTTTAGCTATTAGTTTCGGCCATAGTCCCTTGTTGGGTTCGGCCATGATGGGCCATAGTTGGGCCGAATTCTAGTTTCCAAGTTTCATTAGGGTTTGAGTTGTGAGAAGCTATAAATAAGCTTCAAGCCAACAACAACAGGAGATTTTGATTCATTAATAAAATTGAGAGAATTCTCTTGGCTTCTTGCAAGCACCCCTTGAACATCTTAAATAGTTTTCTAGGAAGTCCAACTTTGGCTTATCAAACAAGAAACGCACTTGTTTGTGGCACCATCTTACCAAAATTCCTTGGTTCGCTAATTCGTTAAGTCGCGAGTTGAGAACGTATCAAGAGTGTTCATAACTTAGAGGATTAGATTGGGTCGAAAGGGATTCCGCCAACCAAACCTGGAAAATTCTCCATCAAGATCGTGGGTTTCGTGAGGATGAATTTCACCGTCAGGGAGGAATTCGCATCAGTTGGCATCAGAGCTGGTTGATGGTTTTCCAGGTTATATCTTCTTAATTCCAGCCTTTGTGTCGTGTCGTCAATTCATAGTTGTGTCTTGTCTTGTTTCTTATTCGGTTAATCCAGCCAAAAAAAAAAGCAAAACAAAACCGCTAGTGTTCTTGGTTGTCGCATCCTTATTGTTGTTTCTATTGAATCTTGTGCAATCTGTCCGTGTCTTGTTATTGCCAATTTCTATTGAGTCTTGTGTGTTAAAACCTGCTCGTGTCTTGCTGTTATCACTTCCACCGCTTGGGTCCAGCAAATTCAAGTGCAATCGGTGTTGATAGTCGTGTCTTGGATTTTTTTTCTTTCTGTTTTGCTGCACTTGTCTTTGTGTCTTGGATTGATACTACTGTCCGAATTGCCTCCTCATTGTTTGAGCTTGTTCCCTGTTCAGCATCTTCTTATTGTTATTGTGAATTAAGTCCAAACCTGAGTCAAAAAACAAAAAAAAACAACAAAACAAAATCTGTTGTGGCGCTAGAAGAAGGTCAGCCGCCACTTGATTCTTGTTGTTGCATTCAAAAAAAAAAGGGAAAAGAAGACAACGATTGATTTCATTAAATCGTTGGATACCGAGAACAAAACTTGAGTTTCTTGGAGTTATTGGTTGTTTACAACAACAATCTTGAAGTTCTTGAAACTTTGGGTGCAATTCTTGAAACCCTTGAAACCCCAAACTGTCTTTACAAAACATGTGGTACTTGGGCTGTTGAGAGAGCAAAATCATCATCAAGTTGCGTTTCTTGAGTTCTGGAAATTGATTCTTGAATTCTTGAACGAAGCTTAAAGGTTGCTGGGGGTTGGGAACCAAATCTCGAACCAATCAAGCTAGCCAAAAGAACAAAAAAATTTTCCCAACCGCACCTTAGTTGTTTCAAGTTCTTGGCAGAGATATAAAACAAAAAAAAAAGAAAGAGACACCATCAGCCATGAAAATTATCTTGAAAACCTCCAAAAAATTGGGAGTTGGGTGTGTCAACAACCATCCCAAATGGCTGACCTTTCACCAGCCACAAACCCGCAATTAAACCCTACTCCAAATCCAAGTGGGATTGGGTTTGCTTAAAGTTGAGCAAGCTGTCCAAGATCTCGTTTGACAGCCAACCAAATCCTTGTGGGGATAGGAAAAAAGGAATATTTCCGGACTTAAACCAAGAACCTTTGCTTGTCAACATTTCCTAAATTTGGTGCAACAATATCATTCGACAATTGTTCTTGAGTCCGATTGCTGTAGTTTTTGAGTCAGTTGTCCAGTTTTTATTTTGGTCTCTTCCAGTCATTAAAAGTTGTTTTAAAGTCCTAGTTTAGTTTCTAAGTGTCAGTCATCCGATTTTTATTGTGTCCAACAACTAGTACGCATTCCGTCAATTCTAGCCTTATTCATTCCACTGTCCAGTTTCCTCCATTTCACCTCTAATCTGGCCGAGCCTCATTTAAGTCGCTTCTTGGTTGAAGTTAGTTGATTTTTGAGGAAAATCTTCCAATTTCTTCAAGGGCAGCAAGCGGAGGCCTTGCGAATAATTTTGTGAGGAATATTTGAGAGAAAACTTGAGTGAATACACGAGCGAGAGTGTATACACGTGAGGGAGTGTGTGAGGACAACACTTTGTTTCTTGTTTTACTTGTTTTACAGGTTATTCAAATATGTCGCAAGGAGGAGAAAGGGCCAATCCACCACCAAGTGCCCTTCCATTTGATATGAAGCTATTGGCGGAAGCGTTGGAGGCAAAATTCAAGAGGATGTTGGACGACACTTTGGAACCTACTTATAGTGAGTTGTCCTGCAACAAAGGTTCCCCGAGTACACCTCATAGTTCTCACGGGAAATCTAAGGTTGTGGGGTCCGAAATAGGGTTGTAATCGAGTCGAGTCGAGCTCGAGTATCGCTGTACTCGAGCTCGACTCGACATACAGATAGGGTGCTCAAGCTCGAGCTCGAGCGAGTAGTATTATTGGAGCTCGAGCTCGAGCTTGAAGCTTGCTCGCAGTACTCGAGCTCGACTCGCATGGGCTCGAGTCCATGCGAGCCTTATCGAGCTCGATTTATTAAATTTCATTTTCTTGATAATTTTTGAGCGAAAAGACATTATTGCCCTTTTAAAATTTTTATATGACTTGAAATATTTCGTAAATTCGACAATTTTTTTGGGTATAAGGGTAATTTTATAATAATAATATATTAAATAATTAAAATTAAAATGGTCGATAAGGCTCGTCGAGCCTTCGAGCATCACTTCTAGATGCTCGAAATCGACTCGATAGCCTTATCGAACTGCTCAAACTCGACTCGAACTCAGTTTGACCGAGTTCGAGTCAAGCTTTTGATTGAACTGCTCGCGAGCTACACCGAGTTCGAGTCAAGCTTTTGACCGAGCTGCTCGCGAGCTACTCGTGAGCAGTTCGGTTCGATTACAGCCCTAGTCCGAAAGTTTCAATGATGAAGAGGAATTCATTAGGTGTCCCAAGCCTAAACCACGGACCCGAGAAGAAACCTCCGACCCTTTCAAAGGCATTAAGATGAAAATTCCAGAATTTAAGGGATGGTCAGATTCGAAAGCATATTTGGAGTGGGTGTTGAAGGTGGAGATGATTTTTGCTTGCCAAAACTATACGGATGAGCAAAAGGTAAAGTTGGCCGTGATCGAGTTCAATGAATATGCGGTCGTATGGTGGTATCAACTTAACGCATCTCGACGAAAGAGTAGGCTACCGGAGATCATGTCTTGGACCGAGTTAAAGGGCATGATGAGGACCCGATTTGTGCCCAACCATTACTATAGAGATTTGTACCGACGGTTACAAACTCTTACGCAAGGCATTAGGAGTGTAGATGAATATCACAAGGAGATGGAGATTCTCATGCTAAAGGCCGATGTTCAAGAAGACAAGGAAGCAACCATGGCGAGATTCTTAAATGGCCTTCAACCTGACATTGCCGAGAAGGTTGAGTTGGAGCATTATCTAGAGCTCCACGAGTTGGTGACCAAAGCTGAAAAGGTGGAGCATCGTCTTAAGAGGAGGGGTAATCCATGGACTGGATATTCTTATTCTACCCCA
Source organism: Coffea eugenioides (assembly GCF_003713205.1). Taxonomy (NCBI): domain Eukaryota; kingdom Viridiplantae; phylum Streptophyta; class Magnoliopsida; order Gentianales; family Rubiaceae; genus Coffea; species Coffea eugenioides. Next base: position 29,450,057 of record NC_040040.1, on the reverse strand, counting down.
AATTCAAGACAATTCACTCCAAGGAATGAGCGAAGGAGCGAAGACCGAGGAGGGTTCAATCGAGCAAAACCTGTGTTTCCTAACAAAGTAAAAGTCGAGCCAACTAAGGGAGATAACAAAGGGAAATTGGTGACCAACCAAGCCAAAGTAGGGGGAATATATGATCGATACTTCAAATGCCAAGGGTGGGGACACATTGCCAAGCATTGTCCTAACTAATGGATCATGCTAGTCCTACCTAATGGGGAAATCGTCACCGATGATGAAGCCGAATATGTCGATATGCCACCCTTAGCTGTGGATGAAGATGACTCGGATGAAGAAGAAGAACATGCACTTGAGGGTGAAGTGGGATTCGGGCTTGTTGCACGACGAGCCTTAACCGCACGACCCCTAGAGGATGATGAGCAATGAGAAAACATCTTCTATACACGTTGGTTAGTTCAGGGCAAGTTATGCAGTCTTATCATTGACGGCGACAGTTGCACAAATGTTGCTAGTGCTACTATGGTGGAGAAGTTGGGCTTGCCAACTACGGAGCACCCCGGCCCTACAAACTTCAATGGCTTAATAATAGTGGGGAGGTTCGAGTAGCCAAACAAGTGTTGGTTTCCTTCAAGATAGGTCGCTATGAAGATGAAATTCTGTGTGACGTGGTACCCATGCATGCAAGCCACATAATCCTTGGGCAACCGTAGCAATATGATAGGCGAGTGAACTTCGAGGGCATGAGTAACAAGTACTCTTTCATGTATATGGACCGCAACATTACTCTTGCACCCCTATCGCCTAAGCAAGTTCGTGCCGACCAAGAGAATCTTCAAAAGGAATTCGAGTTAGAAAGTGAGCGAAAAAAGAAGGAACTTAGAGCCGAACAAAATGAAAAGAAAAAGGCACATGTACATTCGGCTAGTGTGGAAAGGAAAAGAAAAGAGGGGAAAAATGAGGGAAAGCACTTGATGCTCGTAAAAGCCAAACAAATACAGCGAGCTATGAGTGCAGGACAACCACTTCTTGTACTTGTATGCAAAGAAGTAGGGTTGTCCAATGATGATCCATTTACTAACTTCAACCGTTGTTGTTCCACTTTTGCAGGATTACAAGGTTCTAAGTGGTTTACCACCCATTCACGGGATTGAACACCAAATAGACTTTGTACCTGAGCAACCGTACCTAATCGTCCGGCCTACAAGAGCAATCCTGAGGAAACAAAGGAGCTACAACGTCAAGTGGACGAGTTGCTAGACAAGGGATGGGCGAGAGAGAGTTTGAGCCCTTGCGCGGTGCCGGTGATTCTAGTACCTAAGAAGGATGGTGCATGGAGCATGTGCACGACTGCCGAGCTGTAAACGAATTAACGGTAAAGTATCGTCACCCTATACCTAGGTTAGATGATATGCTTGATGAGTTACATGGTGCAGTCATTTTTACCAAAATTGACTTAAAGAGTGGATACCATCAAATTCGAATTAAGAAAGGATGAATGGAAAAGTGCTTTCAAAACTAAGTATGGTTTGTATGAATGGTTAGTAATGCCTTTCGGGTTAACCAATGCACCTAGCACCTTTATGCGGCTTATGAACCATGTCTTGAGACCATTCTTAGGAAAATTTGTAGTAGTTTATTTTGACGATATCCTTATTTATAACCGTAGCATGGAAGAGCATCTTGAACATTTAAAAGCTGTTTTGGATGTACTTCGAAGGAGAATCTATACGCTAATCTCAAGAAGTGCAATTTTGGTACTAACCACCTTATGTTTTTAGCATTTGTGATCAGTGCACAGGGGATACAAGTGGATGAGTCTAAGGTACAGGCTATCCAAGAGTGGCCAACCCCTAAGTCCATTGGGGATGTGCGTAGCTTTCATGGGCTTGCAAGCTTCTACAGACGATTTGTGAAGGATTTTAGCATCCTGGCCGCCCCACTCACTGCACTCATCAAGACAATCGAGAAGTTCATCGGGGGGGAGGAACAAGAGCAAGCCTTCCGAACACTAAAAGATAAGTTAACACATGCACCCATTTTAACCCTCCCTGATTTTGCTAAAATTTTTGAAATTGAATGTGACGTTTCAGGGATAGGAGTTGGAGCCATACTAATGCAAGAAGGTAGGCCTATGGCATACTTTAGTGAGAAGCTCAACGGGGCCGCTTTGAACTACTCGACCTATGACAAGAAATTATATGCCTTGGTTCAAGCAATACGAGTATGGCAGCACTACTTGAGACCCAAGGAGTTCATAGTTCACACCGATCATGAATCTCTCAAGTACTTGAAGGCACAACACAGCCTTAACAAGAGCATGTGCGATGGGTTGCCTTCATTGAGACATTCCCGTTCGTCATCAAGTATAAGAGTGGTAAGAGTAATATAGTGGTCGATGCACTATCCCGCAGGTATTCTCTACTCACTACTCTTGATGCTAATTTACTCAGTTTCGAGTTACTCAAAGATATGTATGTGAGCGATACCGACTATGGTGACACATTCCAGAATTGCTCTCAAGCTGCCCAAGGAAATTATTCGATTTTTTATGGTTACCTATTCTACTTAAATCGCCTTTGCATCCCTAACTGCTCCGTTCGACTCTTACTAGTAAAAGAAACACATAGAGGTGGTTTAATGGGACATTTCGGAGTTGCAAAGACTCTATCTATGTTGCAGGAGCATTTCCACTGGCCACGGTGGTGAGCCGATGCATAGTATGCAAGAAGGCAAAATCTAAGGTACAACCCCATGGTTTATACTTGCCTTTACCAATTCCTGATGCACTTTGGGTAGATCTTTCCATGGACTTTATTCTTGGCTTACCTAGGTCTAAGAAAGGGCATGACTCTATTTATGTAGTTGCTGATCGATTTTCAAAAATGGCACCCTTTATTGCTTGCCATAAAACGGATGATGCATCTCACATAGCAAACTTGTTTTTCAAAGAAATTGTTCGGTTGCATGTCATTCCTAGGACCATAGTGTCTGATAGAGATGTCAAATTTCTCTCTTATTTTTGGAAGACTTTGTGGTCAAAGTTGGGCACTAAATTACTATTTTCAACCACTAGTCATCCACAAATAGATGGACAAATCGAGATTGTCAATCGCACTCTCTCTACTCTTTTACGCACTATCATGAAATCCAACTTGAAAAATTGGGAGGAGTGCCTACCTCACGTAGAGTTGGCATATAATAGGGCTGTATATTCCACTACTCAATACTCTCTGTTTGAAATTATTTATGGATTTAACCCCTTAATACCTTTGGATTTGACCCCGTTACCTTTGAGTAAAAGAGCTAACCTCAATGGGCAACAAAAGGCTGAATTTGTTCGAAAGTTACATGAGAAGGCTCGCTTGAACATAGAGAAGCGTACGGCCCAAATTGTTCAACAAGCCAACAAAGGTAGACGCAAACTTGTGTTCAAACCAGGTGATTGGGTTTGGCTACATCTGCGCAAAGAACGGTTCCCTATCCAACGCCATAGCAAGCTCTCACCTCGTGGCGATGGACCATTCCAGATCCTTGAACGCATCAACGACAACGCCTACAAATTGGATCTGCCTGGTGAGTATGGTGTTAGTGCTGCTACATTCAACATCTCTGACTTAAGCCCATTTGATGTAGATGATATGCTTGATTTGAGGACAAATCCTTCTCAAGAGGAGGGGAATGATGCGGTCATCCAAGCTACTACCAAGAACGTGGTGATACTAATTGCACCAATCACTAGAGCTTGTGCCAAGTGAATGAGGGAGCAATTGAATATCTTGGTGCGTGTGGTACAAGAAACTCAGGAAGGTAGTTCGATATTTGAAGACGGTTCGGAGTACGTGACTCTACTCCAACTAGAGGATCAAGACCCTTGACACAAGGCACCTCGAGTCACAAGATCCATCAAGTTCAAGTTAATCAGTTTTTTTCGTTTCAATTAGTAGAATAAAGCAAGTGACTTAAGTGTTGTAGCCCTTGCAATTTTTAGTCATTCGTTACCTTATTTTTAACTATTAGTTTCGGGCATAGTCCCTTGTTGGGTTCAACCATGATGGGCCATAGTTGGGCCGAATTCTAGTTTTCAATTTTCATTAGGGTTTGAGTTGTGAGAAGCTATAATTAAGCTTTAAGCCAACAACAACAAGAGATTTTGATTCATTAATAAAATTGAGAGAATTCTCTTGGCTTCTTGCAAGCACCCCTTGAACATCTTAGATAGTTTTCTAGGAAGTCCAGCTTTGGCTTATCAAACAAGAAACGCACTTGTTTGTGACGTCATCCTACCAAAATTCCTTGGTTCGCTAATTCGTTAAGTCGCGGGTTGAGATCGTATCAAGAGTGTTTGTAACTTAGAGGATTAGATTGGGTCGAAAGGGATTTCGCCAACCAAACCTAGAAAATTCTCCATCAAGATCGTGGGTTTCGTGAGGATGAATTTCACCGTCAGGGAGGAATTCGCATCAAGAAGCTTAACTTTTGAAGCTCCAATTCCCAGAACTAATGTACCTTCTGCTGAGAAGACAACCATTGAAGTTGTTCCCTCAATTGCTGCAAAAAACGGTACTGAAGACAAGAAGCCTGCATCTCCAAAATCTGCTCATATGAGCCCTCTCAAGAAGCCACATGAATCTGCAAAATGAAGCAGCCACATAGGTTCATGTTCTCTTTTGTTCATCCTTTTGTTCATCATGTATGCTACTGAACTTCTAGCATGCTATCTTTTGCCATCATATTAGAATCCATTAACATTCTCTCTATGACTAGAAGTTAATGGATCCTAATATATGATATTATGTAACTAAAATGAACTTTGAAAAAGACTATTAGCATGACAATGTATCTCTACTTGGGACTTAATTGTACTGGAAGGTGTGTAATTGCTACTGAAATTGTTGACAGCTATCTATGAATGATAATTATGGTATTATGTACCTATTCTGCAACTAGAATTGTTATATATGTTTTTCCAATGATCAGTATTTTTGGGAGGGCCAAGGTTGTGCCTTGCACAGCCTGGTTCCTCTACTATATTGAATATAAGCTATGGCCTCTTGATAGTATGTGCATTTCTTAATATGTATCAGATCAATTGGGATAAAAGAAGGAGGTAGGGGTAAATAACATTAAACTTCGATAAGATTTTCTATTCTATGGATAACCTCAGATGAGATGGCAGAGATTGCCAATATATGATGCTGGAGTATATTAGATGCAGCATTTTTTTTCTTAAGGCCATGATGTAGTTGCCTAATACTTTCAAGCTCTACATGTCATTAATACCATTTGACATGTAGCAATCTTTTAACTAAGGCCAAGGTTGCAACTTATTCCTCTCGTTATTCTTTTAAGCTCTTACGATGTGAACTGCTCTTGATTGTTATGATAATGCTTTTTTTTTGTTCCTCCTTCTCTATCTTAGTTAAGATTAACATGCCAATGTCCTGATTAAATTTGACGTTAGTTGCTTCTTTATATTTTCAGGTCATTTGAAAAAGCCAAAAAGTTTGATCGAGTCCTGTGTTTCAACAGGAGCATCAGAGAACTTGCAAACTGTTGATGCAAAGTTTCCTTCAATTTGGAACCTATAGTGTTTAATGGTGTCAAAATTTCTGCAACTTATAGTTATGTTGATATATGCTGCCTAATATGGTTAGTTGTTGAGAGATGATAATATAGAATAAGATAGCTAAAAAACTTGCTAGTTTTAGAATATGCGATCAGTTAAATCTGTGTTTAGCAGGAACATGGCACAACATATTTACTGTACATATGTACGCATAATACTTTAGTATGAGAATGATGTTTGTCAGTTGATTTAATGTAAATCTCTTGTATTTAAGCCGAATAGCTTCAGTAGAGCACCATGTGGGTTTGGTTTCTAATTCTAATAAATTAGTTTGCTAGCACATATGGTGGGATTTTGGGCCAGTTGGTATAACAGAGACCGGAAAGGGATAAAAGTGCTTTTGCCTTTGTACGCGATTAAAATTTCAAGCCTGTAAAATGACAAGAAAAAAGAAATACACGACAAATATGTAATATATAAATTTAGGAAAATATGTGGGTACAATCTCTGAAATTTTTTCGAACTTATAGAGAGTTTCCTTCGATTCTTCTCCTCAAACGCCAATCCAAGGGTTTCGCAACTTGTTCTTGGATCAACCACCGATTCCTTCAAATCTTGATATGAAAGATTTGAAGAACTTGAAAATATTTGAAGGCTCAAGCCTTGATATGTGGAAGACTTGAGGAGCTTGAAGACCTAGACCTTCGTAGTTTGGAGCTTCAATACTGGAGCGTATGAGATGCCTCTTGATGTGTGTCTTTGACTTAGTAGAGAAACCTCTATTTATAGCCGTAGGAAGAGGTAGAGGTTGAAAATATGTATACCACTCTAGTTGTCTTGCAAGACACGCAGTCACATTAGGACTGTGCCAACTTAAATATTATCTCTTCATTTTATATTTACTAATAAAGAGATAATACTAATAAATAATTCTTTGATTAGCCAAACTTGTAGGGACACGTGACGTGGCGCCATTTGGTTGGACAAGCTATTGCAGTATATAAGAAATACATACAAATTAAACAACTCTAAATATTATCTCTTTAATAAGAAATAAATATTTAGATATCTATCCAATAGACATGTGACATGATATGATTTGGTTGGTAGAGACATCCCAATAATTTCAATTAATTGGAACACCTCAACTTGACACGTGGCAAAATATAATTGACCATTTAATAACCAATTTTTTCAAGTGTATATGACATGTGGCAATATCCAATTGGATAGAAATAAGCCACAAAAATAATTTATAGACCAATGGTAATTTTAAGAATTAATTAAAATTTCATTGTCTACAAATGCCCCCTCGAAACTTGTTCGCGAATGCTGAAGACTGAAGCAAGATTGGAACGGACAAGTTTCGACATTCTTCTTTTTTTTCCCAATTTGATTTGAATGCCGCAAGGCTGAGATTTAAGCATCAATATAGCCACGGGCCTTGGTTAATTCATACGATATAGCCATGGGTCTTGATTAATTCACTTGAACTTCACATTTTATATGGATTCATAGTCACGGGTCTTGATTAAGCCATATAATGTAGCCATGCAAAACATTTAAATCCCACCACCGCTCCAATCATCAAATGCATGTACACTTTAGCAGGACTTGTGCCATGACCGAATGATCTCATTCTAGAGTTTCACATTAACTTGCAAACTCTGCTTCATGGAAGGCAAGTAATATGAGTGTTTTAATATTCCAAAGCGAACAAGAAGAATTCCTTAGTTGAATCTATTATGAACTCCATTTTGCTGAACTATGGCTTAAGTAGGCAATGAATTCGAACTCCAAATCAATTTGAAATCCTTAACCACTAGTCTCCTTACGGCTTGTAAAATCCAATCATAGAAGGATCAAACTTTTATCAAGAGCCTAAATATAAACCACAATCCCATATCATAAAGAATTTTTTTTTCTTTTCGCGTCTAACTTCAAATCAAACCTACCACCTTAATCCAGGAGATCTATGCACGGCACATTCAAAAGGTCAATTGCCATAGAGAATTCCGAGTAGTACTTGATGATGTTTAAGAAAGTCCTAAGGCCAGATTCCAAGTAGTATTTGATGTTGATGATGATTAGGAAAGTCCCGAGGCCAGATTCCAAGTAGTATTTGATGATAATTAAGAACCTACAAGATATGCATAGTCAAATTGGAAAGTCTCGAGGCCAGATTCACGTTGAAATCACAATTAACATTGAACTCGAGTTCCTAATTTCTCCACAAATTGACTCCAAACAATAAAGCTTGCACGGCTCCCCTTTCAATTGTACATGAAATTACTTCCTTTCAATATCCTAACAACAATCCATACAGGATTGGGAGTTTACCCTTATCCAAATTGAAACTACCTTTCATCCAGATTCTCCTCGGACCCAACACAATGCTACTAGTATAAATAATCAAGACTAGAGCCATAGATTCACTTGTGAGAAGCTAGAAACAACAATAATTTTCTGCTATTGCCGAGTTGCTTTGTAGTTGCTACCAACACTCTCTTGAAGCTCGTAATTCGAAAATTGCTGTCTAGAATTGTTACAGTTGCTAGTGCCAGCTTTTTGTCACTACTAGTGTGGAATTTTACTATTAACATCACGCCGATTTAGAGGTGATTATCTCAACTCTTTGTCCACTGTTCATAAATATTCATACTTTTAGCATGGTAGTCACTTCGCATGCAAGATATAGAAGCTTTTATACCATTGATTTGCATGCATCCGTTAATTTGTTTTGGCACTTTGCGTGTGACTACTACTTGTAGTTTTGCATACCAATCTGCCACGGCTTGAATTTGGAAAGTTGAATCATCAACTTATTATAAAATGACATGATTGCCGAGTCTCGTAGCCTGTGGCGAATTAATATATGAATCCTTGCATGTTTCAATTACAAGTATCTCCACCAAGTTGTATCGGACTCTCGGCACTTCATGATTATCTAACAAAGCAAAGTGGCCTTTTAAGGTTGCACCATGAAACGGATCAATGCATTAGCCACCATAATTACCCCCTATAATTGAGACCCCACCGATCCATATTGCTTACCTTTTTGACATCCAAACTTGATACTTGATTGACCTGTCGAAATTGTAACCTCTTTATTAATTATTTGTGAACATCCCATCTCACTTTTACTTTTTATTGTCCGGTCTAACTTCAATAGGAACTCAGCATCCCGCTCAAGGAATTAGAAACTCAGCCACGAGGTAGTTTGATTGCCAAAGTCTCGTAGAAAAAAAAAATTTTACCAACTCGACCCTTCCTTTTTTTTTTCAAATTTCAGCAACCATGAAAATTAAAGACTACACCACGCCATTGCCCCATATTTCATTGACGGATGAGAGGAGAGGGTCTCAATCGAAAAGTTTATCATTATATGTGAAAAAGCCAGCGATCGGCACATTTGCTGAACTTTTTATATCCCTTGAAGGACGCTTTCATCTCGAAGATTGGACTAGCAAGTGGACTAAGGAAGTGGTGGCATCATCGACTTTCTCCACTACGTCGAGAGAAGAAGAAGTGGTCATATTAAACTCGTCACTTCACAATAGAGATCCAAAAATAGCCAAATTCACACTTCTGTTCGTGGGATTCAATATTGACAAAACTACATGAAAGATTCCTTCTTCCTTCTTTGGCGAGGCGTGCTTCACCTCTCATGATTGGAAATGGATTGAGGATATTCTTGAAAAATATAAAGAAGTGCTCACACGTGCCGGCATCTTTGAAGTTGTCTACGCGTCGCGATTCTCTTACGACCGCTGTGAAAATATCTTACGAGCTTTCTTCAAATATTGGTGTCCCTCGAAAAATACATTCCATACGTCCGTTGGGGAGTTGTCCATCACACTTTGGGATCTTTATCAACTTGGTGGTCTTTCGATCGATGGCTCGTTCTTTGATGAAGTTGTTACTTTAATGCAGGAGCTTCTCACTCGTGACAAAGAAGGGAAGCCACTTCTCCCTGAGAGTTGCAGGCATCTCTTTTCGGCTTACTATCACCTCTGGATGAATGACCAAGGAGTGTGGATGAAAGATTGGATCCACTTCTGGTTCAAAGGAGATGCTAGGTATAGGGCTCCTCTGAACAGGGCGAATAGAAGAAAGACCACATCTAAATCGAAAATGACCTATAATCTTTCGGGAAGCGTAGAGTCTCATGACCTTACTGATACAAAGGATTTTAACATCCCTTTTGATATATTGGATATCCTAGGGTTTTTAAGAAAGGAAACCTATATTGTGGCATTCATAGCGTGTTGGATTTGCAAGTTTCTTTTACCAAGTAAAAAGGTCGATCGCATCTGTCCAAGTGTCTTCAAGGTTGCATGCTTAATGGCCACAGGAAAAAGATTTTACCTTGTAATTCCTGTGCTTGCGAGTATATATCATGGGTTGAGGGAGATCGTCTACGCCCCTAATTTTGGACAATGCGGGGTAATTTTTCCAATCCATTAAGTCTATGTTCGGATTGGCCAATACTTTGACATATATTATGAGAATAATCAAAGTGAGTAGCCACCACGCGCACATGACGAGATTTAGCGGTGAGAATATGACAATATTTTATGGTAAATCAGAAATCGAGGGAATCTTCAAAGAAGTGAATCCTTTGATACTTTTCAAACTGTACTGGATTGAGAATGAAGAAAAAGTGTTGATCGATGATGGATCCTTATCATCAAGGCTCACGAGCTACTTTATTAGTCAACGCTCTTACCACTTAACTCTATGTAAGGACAATATTTTCATTATTGAAAAATATAATCCTTATAGGTTTAGCAGACAATTCGACTTCTGTCAGGATATTCCAAATAACTTGAAAGAGATCATTCATACTTATACTTTGAGTGAAACTATTCAATTATGGGATTTCTCAGTTCGCACGCAGACGCAATCTCAGATGACTACACCTACGCATAGGAAGCATCCATTGATCACCAAAAACTATGATGCCTGGTAGTCAAAACGGTTAAATAGCATCTCTTTAACTTCCTTTAAATTTACGGTTAAGATCCCTTAACAGTCATCGAAGAAGGGCAAGGTTACTTTTATCAATGAGCCGATACATTATAATGGAGCTATAGAGACTGTAACAGGTTTTACTGCATCTACCTTGCAGGGAGGTAAAATGACAGGCACTCGCCTGAAAAGTGTTGTCACAAAAAATAAGCTTTCAAAGAATTCTCAACGGGTTTTCAAAAAGACGAATCTAAAAACTCTAGTAAAGAAGGCGCCATCCACCATTCCAAAATCTTTAATCATGACTTCCATGGGAGAAGACGTTGAAATTGAAATGTTGGATGATTACGATTCTATCAAGGCTATTGAAAAGGAATGAGTTCAAGCCCAGGGCACCAAATCTACCCAAGGAGAAATCCATTCATTGGCAAGCGGCAGTAGCAGTCAAGATCGTCATTGGAACCGATCAAAGAAGAGAATATCTTCTGATTTGGAGGAAGTTTCCTTTATACACCGTCGATTGGAGTGTTGCCACTTAAGATAATCATCTCTCCATTTTTTTTCTTTTTTTGTAACCTTTTTTTCTTTCTTTTTTATTTTAACTTTCGTAACTTTTTCCCTTTTTTTTTCTTTTTTCAGCCCCATTTCTTGAATTTCGTTAAGAAAATATTGATACCAATTCACCAATTGAAATTGAAACTGATGATACAATTTCAAACAAGAAAAGTGACGAAATCGTTATCAGCATTCCAAAACAACTTGCCCTAAGTGGAGGTACCCCATCAATGCATAAGAAGGAACAAACTAGTTCACATGAAATCCGAAAAAGACCTAAGGTAGCATTGGTCTCAGAATTTCATGGGCAAAAATTTATCCAAGGGCATCGAAGAAAATACTTGTAAAGTTTGTGGATGGATTTTCGCGAGCAGATTCTTGACACTCCTATTGAGCAGATCTCTTCTTTAAAAGAGTGTGCAGAGAAAATTATTCCAAAAAACACAAGGATGGATCCTACCAATGGTCTCCCTTTAAAAGACTATTTGATAAACTTGTTCTCCATGGCAGAGACATATGATATTTTAGCATCTTCATCATGGGAGAAGATGAGTAAAGATACACATGTAGAACTCCTTTCCAAAGTGGTCGCCTAACTCAGAAGAGTCAAAGCAAAGGAAGAAGAACTAACTTATCATCTGCAAAATCTTGAAGAAAAGCTGTAATCTATAGAAAACGGGAAGAAAGTTCTGCAACAGGAACTTATCGATTTGGAGAAACAAGGCATGGAAATCAGCTCAACTATCGATCAAAAGTATGAAACTTTCAAAGAGATCCAAACTGAGATAACCCAAGCACATGATGAGCTCTCTTCTATTGAGAATGCTAGTATCTTAACTGATGATGCAGCGAAGGAATTTAAAGACATGAAATTCGCACTCGAATCATGTAAAATAGTTGTAGTGGATTACAAATTTGGCGTTTAGACTTTTCACCATGTCTTTCCTTTTTTCTGAAATTTTCTTTTTTTATCATTTTTTTCTTCATGTAATGAAATCTCCTATAAATGGTAAAATATTTTTCGTTTCTTATCTTCAATTTTTTTTAAGATAAAAGAACTCAAATGTAGCATTTTATTTTTTTTTAAGAAAGAGAATATTTTTTTTCAAGAAAAATGAATTTGGTTTGGAGTGGTATAACTGAATTTAGAAGTTACCCTCTAAACTGCATATGTATTTCCGGGGGGAATCAAGTCATACGTAATTCTTGCCGTTCATATTTTAAACTCATGCGGGTCAGGAGTATCTATTTGTTTACCACCTTAGATTTGGTGGAGTGTTTCAACAGTTTAACCACATACTATACTATTAGTGGTTCCCATCCACAGTTTTACCTCATGCGGGTCAGAGCAACATGCGATTTCGATTACGCATAGTACTTTTTTAGGTATTTGCCGTTAATGGGGCCAACCCTTAATCTGTCCTCAGCAACCAACTTGTATGAACCAAATTTATATACTTCTCGAATAACATATGGACCATCTCACTTAAGAGTAAACTTCATTTGCCCACCATGAGTGAGAATAATCGGTCTCGAAACAGTGAGTACTAACTCTTTAATTTGGAAAGAGTAAGGTCGAACGTGCTTATTGAATACTTTTGAAAGGCGCGCTTGATAGTATTCAATCCGTTGTTGAGCTTCCAATCTCTTTTCGTCGAGTGCTTCTAACTTCTCAAGGCAAAGTTAAACATTATTTTCTTCACTGAGCGCTTCTTGAATCGCAATTCTTAGTGAATATATTTGACATTCAAATGAAAAAACAGATTCAACACCGTAAACAAGCGCGATGAGGTTGCTTGCGTGGGAGTTCGAAAAGTAGTTCTGTATACCTAAAGAACTTCTCCAATTCGAAGATATCAATCTCTTTTCGATTTATTCACGATTTTCTTTAACATATTACATAATGTCATATTGAATACTTCAACGAGTCCATTTGCAGCAGCATAGTACATGGAAGAGTTGTATTGTTTGAAACAAAACTTTTCGCAAAGTTTATTCATTGTTATATTGTAAAAAGATTGACCATTATCGGTGATGATATAACGTGGGACTCCATACCAATAAATGATGTGCAAATGAATGAAATATACTATATTCTCCTTTTTGACATCTCTTAGAGGAACTGCTTCATCCCACTTTGAAAAGTAACTGTCGCCGCCAAAATAAAAATATGTCTGCTAGAAGATTTTGGAAGCGGTCCAACTATATCCAAATCTCAAATATCGAAAGGCCAAAAGGCCACAGTTGGGTGCAATGGTTCAGGAGGTTGATTGATGAAATTGCCATGGAATTGACAAGTTTGACATCTTCTAGCAAAGTCAATGCAGTCCTTCACCATCGTTAGCCAGTAGTATCTCATTCTCTTAATGCGAAAGTATAATTTCTGACCAAATTAATGAGCACCACATATTCCAGAGTGAGCCTCCTCCATTGCTTGCATGATCTCATTTTCTCCAAGATATCATAAAACCACTTTATCAAATAATTTTCAGTAAAGCGTCCATTTGTAGTAAATGAAACGTGGCGCTCGACGACGTATATCGACCATTTTTTTGGATATTCTGGTAACTTTTCATGATTAAGGTAATCTAATGATGAGATGACGTCAATCCTCCTTTTCAATCTCATGGACAAAAATATGATAGGTATTTTCTCCCTCACTATTATCTTCTTCATCGAATATCAGAGGTATGACCCAATTTTGACATATTGAAATTTGATTTCGATGAGAAGATAAAGTGATCGTGGATGCCAACCTTGCCAAGGAGTCAGCTTGTTGGTTGAATCTTCTAGAGATATGTTTTATAGTGACATTGTCTAAATATCCCATGAGTTGTCTTACATACTTATAATATGGGTTCAATTCAAGTTTCTTGACATCATAAATGTCAAGAAGTTGATTTATCACGAATTTTGAATCGTCATAGACTCTGAGATGCAACTGTTTCATGTCTACAGCCGTTTCAATACCGAGAATTAAGGTCTGATATTCGGCCACATTGTTTGAATACCGACGTGTTAAAGTGAAAGAGTACGGCAATATATCTGTTTCAAGATTATAAAAGACAACTCCCGCACCAGTTCCATCATGGTGAACAGCTCCATCGAAATACATCAATCACGGAGATTCGACCATAAACACTTCTTCATCGAAAATTTCATCAGTCAACTCGCACTCAGCAAGCATGGGATGATCGGCTAGAAAGTCTGCTAATACTTGCCCTTTGACAACCTTCACAGGTACATAAATAATTTTGAATTGTTAAAACTGAAGGTACCATCTCGCAAATCGGTCTGACAGTACAGGTTTTGGCATGACATATTTAATAGGATTAGACTTGGATATGAGTCGAACAGTGTGTGTTTGAAAATAATATTTCAACTTTTGAATGACAAATATAAGTGCCAAACATAACTTCTCGATGGGCGAGTAATTCAATTCATTAGATGTCATCATCCAACTCAAGTAATACAATACATTCTCCTTACTATCATCATTTTCTTGAGCAAGTAAGGCTCCAACCGACCGATTTTGGACGAAAATATAGAGGATCAACGATTTTTCTGGAATTGGCGCAGCTAACACATGGGGATTCATGAGGTATGTTTTAATACTTGTAAAAGCATTTCTACACGCTTCATCCCACTCGAAGGGTACCCCTTTTTTCATCAGTTGACTGAAGGATTGGCACCGTCCTGCCAAATTAGAAATAAACTTTCGGATGTAAATCAACTTTCCTTAAAGGCTCTTCAATTCATGGATATTTCGCGATTCAGGCATGTTCACAATGGCATCAATTTTAGATCGATCGACCTCTATCCCCCGTTGATGAACGATGAAACCAAAAAACTTGTCAGAAATGACTCCGAATGCGCATTTCAAAGGATTCATCTTCGATTGGTATCTCCGAAGGCGTTGAAAAACTCTTTGAAGGTCTTGAATATGATTTTATCGCCTTTTTTATTTCACTACAAGATCATCAACGTAGCACTCCAGATTTTTATGAAACATATCGTCAAAAAATTTTTGCATTGCCCATTGATATGTCGCTCCAGCATTTTTCAAGCCAAATGGCATCACTTTATTCAATAAATTCACTTGAAAGTGCAAAAAGCAGTGAGCTCATTGTCTTTGGCTGCCATGCGTATTTGATTGTAGTTAAACGATCCATCGAGAAAAGATAGTGCTTCATGTCCTATTGTAACATCTACTATTAATTCTGTGATAGGGAGTGGAAAATTATCTTTGGGGCAAGTCTCATTTAAGTCTCGAAAATCAACACAAATTCGGATTTACCCATTCTTCTTCCTCACAGGGACGATACTTGAAATCCATGTTGGATATTTCACTTCTCGTATGAATCCAGTCTCAATCAATCTATTTATCTCATTTTCTATCAAAGGAATCAATTCGGATCGAAAGCGTTTATAAGTTTGCTTGACAGGTTTTGTTCCTCGCTTGACAGATAAATTATGAACAACGATCCTTGGATCCAAATCAGGCATTTCTAAGTAATTTCAAGCAAAGACATCTTTGAATTCGAGCAACAAATCAACATACTCTTTCTCTTCTTCAGAAGTCATACAAGAACTTATGTAAATTGGACGAGGGTCGTCACTTGTGCCAAAATTAATCTCTTTTAATATATCGACTGTATTTTTTACTCCTTGTTTAAATTCAGAGGGAGCGTCATCCACATCTTCTTCTTCTTCTTCAGGATCATTGATCATCATATGATGGCAAGAAGCAATATTTTCTTGACCCTGTTCTTCAAAGATAGCTTCGATCCTTACGTTAAAAAAGTTTGAAACTAGCATAAAGAAATTGGAAATTCATTTTCTCGAACCATTCTTCTTTATTGGAGTAAGATTTTCTTTCTTGACAATTTGGTACTCTTATTTTTTTACCGCCTAATCTCTCATAGATGAGCAGTTTCAAACTCTTCAATTGCGGGTCAAGTCTATCAAATACTGAAGTACGCTTTGACTTATTTCTCAATCTATTGAAAACAGATCTCTTTCGGCTTGTGACCTCCATTTCTTCGTTCAAATAGTTACAACTTGCCCTTTTGATCATTATACGAACAGGAGAAAGCGGTTGATAACGAACACCCATCGATGAACTTTCAATATTATAACCTCTTTCTTTTAACATTTTCTACGTAGGTGTCAACCCTTGAGTCTTCTCGCCATTCAGGATGGAGTTTGCTCAATGCATTCTTCTCATTTGGGTTATAACCCGCCTTAACAAAAGTCTATATGCGTTTAGATCAAAACTTTCTTGGATCCGATTAGTTGGTAGTGAGTAATGTTCCACTGCAGGTTCTTCTTGGGGATGGACAAGCTCATGCAAGTTCACTTTCTCACTTTTAACAGGCTCTATTTTGATGAGCGGAACATTTAATGCGTCATTTCTGATAAAAAAAGATCGACTTTCTTCTCTCTTTGATTTTGGAATATAATGCAAAATGGGTACTTTGAAATCTTGAATTTCTTCCCTTGCTGATTCTTTTCTTTTTGCTTTTTTTTTAAGATAAAATCTGGTGTCGGTAAAGTGAGTCTCGGTCTCAGTGAAAGGTTTATCATCAGTAGTAACTTTCTTAACTATATCGTCTCGACAATATTTGAAACATTAATGAAGAATAGATGATATAATTTCATTCTCATGAATCCAAAATCTTCCCAAGAACATGTTATATGAGATTTTGGCGTCAATAACATGAAATAGCGCACTTGAAGACAACTCACCAATGAGCAATTCAAGACTTATGAGGCCAATTGCTCTTTGCCCTCCTTGATTAAATTCTTGGATCATGAAGTGACTCTGGGAGAGCTCATCGCTTGAGATTCCCAATTCTTTCATAGCACATACGAACATGATATTGACCGCAATCCCCCGTCAATGAGTATCTGATTCATTTTCTGTTCTCGAACATATGCACTAACAAACAAAGGTCGATTGTGGGTTTTGAAATCAACTGTTAAATCATCATCATAAAAAGTGATAGTTGTTGCACAATCCACCGATGATTTATCATCGATTTTGAATTTTTTCTCAAATTCAGTGCTAATTTGTGCGACTTGAGGATTTTCAGTTTTGACGACATTACAAGAAGTAGAATTATCATCATAGTCACTTAAATACCCCTTGCGCATAAATTTTCTCAGTGTCACAGATTGTTGAATCTCTTGAAGGAGCTGAAGATTTGAAAGAATTGGTGTCGTGGCCACTCCCTTTTGTTTCTTTATTGCACTTCGTTGTTTCTTTGTCACTTTATCTTTTGTCGAACGAATGTTTTTTTGAAAAGATATACTACTTTATCTTTGGTTTGTAAGTCTTCTTTCGAGTGACTAAAGTCTATCTTTCATTATCATCTTCAATAACATTTTCAATTGAAGATTTTTCAAACTCCTTTTTGACAGACAAAGCACTGCTTAATGTGGATTGAACTTCTATAGGACAACACACAGATCCAAATATTATTGTTGTTTGATTTACCGATATTTTATCCTCCTTGAGAAGGATTTTTCCTTGACGGGCTAATTCTATAATTTTGTCTTTAAAGATAAAATATTTAGTGAGGGGGTGGCCAATCAAGCAATGATAACAACAATAATTTGGATTATTAACTTGACCGGCTTCCTCTGGACGCTTCATGTCGAGAAGTTCAAGGAGTTTTTCTTTGAAAAGATCATCAAATATCCCTTGTAAATCAGATTCAAGGAAAGGGTATTCCTTTTCCTGTATCTCTTTTAGAGTGGGTCTTCTTATCGCCTTATTTTGGGAAAAGTCTAACTTTTCGGTGACCTTTCGGCTCACCTTGGTAGCAATCTTCATGGGAGCCGTGTTTATTGTCATGGACTCTTTATTACTGAGTTTTGAAGGAAGTTTGCCCCTTTTTTTATTTTCTTGTCTTTCATTGCTTCAAAAAGGCGGCTGCACTCGCGGAACTTGAATAGGAAATCCATCAGTTGCATTGGCCATGATACTTAATTCTATATCATGAGCACAAGTAGTTAATTCTTCAAATGTGTTTAAGCGTATACCTTGTAGAATGTAACTCAAACTCTAATGCATTTCTTGGCACATTTCTATGACAGAGGGTTCAGACAGTCTATCTTTGCAGTTAAGACTCAGACTTTTTCACCTATCGATGTAGTTGACCACAAGTTCATTCTTTCATTGACGAGTATTAGTCAATTCCAGCATACTAACGGTTCTTCTAGTACTATAGAAGCGATTCAAGAACTCTTGCTCCAACTATTCCCAACTGTCGATGAACCCCGGTGTGAGATCAGTGTACCAATCAAATGCATTGCCCTTCAAGGACCGAACAACTGTTTGACTAACAGGTCACCATAGGTTCCAACATTATTGCAGGTCTCGATGAAATGGGCCACATGTTGTTTTGGACTACCTTTTTCATCGAACTGTTGAAATTTAGGCGGTTGATATCCAACAGGCATTGCTAGGTTGTCAATTCTAACAGTGTAAGGTTTGGAGTAGGTAAAGCTTGACTTTGAGCCACCCTCCTTTTTGTCTTTAATCACGTCTTCTACAAGTTCCTTCAATTGTTCTACGGGGATAGTTCCCTCGACAGTCACATATACTTCATTCACGTTGTCCTTGCCTTTAGATGAGGGACTTTCACGCTCTTAGTGCTCCTTAGGGTTCATACGACTTCCTTCAGGAGCGTGATCTTTTTGGATAAGCAGTTGAACGATAAGAGCATCTTGGTCCTTGATGTGTTTCATCATTATTCCCATCATCTTGGACATGTTCGAAACTTATTTTTCGAGACTTAAAGTGTTTGTCATCATAACAGGCATTACAGCAGAAGAAGCAGCAGAATTTTCAATAGAAAATCTTGATTGAAGAGTTTCATGTGAAGATGCTGATCCAGTGCTTGATGAATCATCATCATGCTTAGAAAAATTGAATCCGGATCCAAACTCGAGCATGACAAGAGTCTTCTCAATCGAGGCAGGAACATCTTTGATCCCCACTGTGGAAGAATAGCTCATTGGTGATATTGAACCAAAGACGGGAGTTGACGTCGATGGAGCTTCCATAGTACTTTGGGTGGAAGTTCTTGTCATACTCCTTGTCACAGGACCAATAGCGCGGGTATTAGTGGCAACATGTGCAATTTCCTGAACAGGTTTGCGTCAGTAGCCTTGAAACGTGCAATCATGGTCTTGTTGCTCTTTGGTGCCATTGACGATATATGTAGTTGAATATTCGAAAAGAAGATATGGAAGACAGAGATGGTCCCACTGGGCGTGCCAAAAATTTGTACGTGATTAAAATTTTAAGTCTGCAAAACGACAAGAAAAAGGAAATACATGACAAATATGTAATATATAAATTTAGGAAAATATATGAGTACAATCTTTGAAATTTTCTCGTACTTATAGAGAGTTTCCTTCGATTCTTCCCCTTGAACGCCAATCCAAGGGTTTTGTAACTTGTTCTTGGATCAACTACCGATTCCTTCAAATTTTGATAAGGAAGATTTGAAGAAATTGAAAATATTTGAAGGCTCAAGCCTTGATATGTGGAAGATTTGAGGAGTTTGAAAACCTAGACCTTCGTAGCTTGAAATTTCAATACTTGAGCGTATGAGATGCCTCTTGACGTGTGTTCTTGACTTGGTAGAGAGACCCCTATTTATAGCCGTAGGAAGAGGTAGAGGTTGAAAACATATATACCACTCTAGTTGTCTTGCAAGACACGCAATTACATTAGGACTGTGCCAATTTAAATATTATCTCTTCATTTTATATTTACTAATAAAAAGATAATACTAATAAATAATTCCTTCATTAGCCAAACTTATAGGAACACATGACATAGCGCCATTTGGCTGGACAAGCTATTAGAGTATATAAGAAATACATACAAATTAAACAACTCTAAATATTATCTCTTTAATAAGAAATAAATATTTAGACATCTATTCAATAGACATATGACATGATATGATTTGGTTGATAGAGACATCCCAATAATTTCAATTGATTGGAACACCTGAACTTGACACGTGACAAAATATAATTGGCCATTTAATAACCAATTTTTTTAAGTGTACATGACATGTAACAATATCCAATTGGATAGAAATAAGTCACAAAAATAATTTATAAACCAATGATAATTTTAAGAATTAATTAAAATAATTTTAAGAATTAATTAAAATTCCATTGTCTATAACCTTCAAAAGTCAACCGACTTCCTGAGGAGGAGTAATTTTACTTTCCTTAAAGCAACATATTGGCAAGAATTCTTTGTGGGAAAAGGTTATCATCACATCACAATTTTCACTAGCATCCAACAATTTAAACTGTTTTGCCAAATTTGTTTTGCTGTTAAATGGGGTAAAAGTCACTGCCTGTGTGAGTTTGGGCATGATGATGTCCATACCAAATGCTGATATATATTTCAAGATCAACTTACTACACTTCAAAAAGTTTGAGATCAAACTAAATTGTGGTAAAGTTTGACAATAAAAGAAAATCTCTTTAGATCATAGAGAACCCTTATTTTATTTTTTCTAGAAAAAATAATAGCTTTCCACAAATACCTCGTAGAATCCAACAAGTTCTTCACAATCAAATGGAGAGTTGGAAGTGAAGCAACTCTTGCAAGCTGAAAATTTAGTAACAAGAGAAAGGAAGCATTACATCTCTACTGGCACACGATGGTACAAATGTGCAGGCAATCTTGGTGTTGCAACAGCTTGCAAAGGGGTTCTCATATAAGTAACTGCTCCAGGGGTCTCTTCCAGGTCAATCTCTTCAGGCCTGACCCCAGGTGGTGGAGACCAAGTAAAGTGGTGCAACAAGTGCCCCAGCATAGAAGTGACCAGATTGAGTGCAAGTTGTGCACCAGGGCAGACCCTCCTTCCAGCACCAAAAGGCAGGAGCCGATAATCGTGGCCCTTGATGTCAACATCTTCCTCCAGGAATCTCTCAGGTCGGAATTCCAGTGGACTTTTCCAGGCTGCAGGATCACGAGCAATCGCCCAGACGTTAACGTGCACAATAGACCCTTTAGGGATGTCATAACCCCCGATCTTCACATTGGCATTGGCTCTATGAGGAAGCATCAGTGGAGTTGGAGGGTGCAGCCTTTAGCTACACATTGTAAGTATGGGAGCTTTGCAAAATCAGCTTCAGTCATGATTCTATCGGAGCCAATGACTCGGTCAAGTTCCTCTTGCGCCTTTTGCTGCACCCTTGGATTCTTTACCAGCTCTGCCATTGCCCATTCTACTGAGATTGTGGTTGTATCCATGCCAGCAGTAATCATGTCCTGCATAATTTGGACAACATTAAATCCTATTTTGCAATAGATGGAGTTGCTATCTTTCTTATGCTTCTACCTTTCTTTCCTTGGAGCTAGCAAAGTGAAAATAGACCACTACTTACCCAAAGGAGTCCAATGACAGTGTCATCACTCAATTCATATTGCTTTTGAAGAGTGAGCAATGCATCAACAAAATGCTGCTTAGTATTGCCACTCTTTTGCCTTGCAAGAGTGTGCTCTTCCATGATCATTCTGGTCAGTTTGTCTCTCCGCGCATAGTGCTTATCCAGGTCCTCATGTTCGCCTACAAACATCCAACTAAGCCAAGGAATGTGATCTGCCACGGAGAGTTTTGCACCAATCTTTATCCCATTTGATACAATGCCCTTCAACTCTAGGCCTTGTTCATCAACCACACCCTCTGAATTCATGAACCTCTTCCCAAATGTTAGCCTTGTAATGTTGTTGAATGCTACTGATCCCAAGTAGTTGCGCATCAACAGACTCTTGCCTTTGTTTTCTGCATGTTCAACTGTTAAAAAAAAAAAATTAGACAAAATTCAGCAATGCGGATCAGAGCCCGTTGTTCCACTTTAGCCTATTCAACACTTTCATCCTAACTTTAATAAAATTTGTGACTAAATTAAGTGGACATTAAAAAGAGTTCCCATTAGTTATCCAATGGAGAACTAAATCTACAACCATCGGGAGTGTTTGGATAGAACTGGGAGTGTTTGGATAGCACAAATATCTCAAATAATATTTCGCTTTCATCATAAATACATTTCCCAACCCACTTTTTTATATTCCCAATTAACTTTTTATCTCACATACATCACATCACAAAAAGTGCTACAGTAATTATTCCAAATAATATTTCAAATAATACCCTATCCATTCTGAAACTATACTTTTATTATTTGGATAACTTGTATCATTAATACGTTAATTTGCACAAGGTGTGAATTTCGTACGGAGAGACGTAGGTTTAGCCGCTTTTTTATTTCAATTTTTTTGTTCTAAGTCAACTAAGAATTTTTACAATTTAGGCTATAACTGAGCATTTGAGAAAATGTGTAGGGAATTGCCAGTTGACTAATCATTATCTTCTTTCCACCCACAGGTTAATTTCAGACCGAAAGGGACATAGATATGACCAAGTGACGTTAATTCTTTGAACTTTACAGCCTTATATTTGAAACTATTGGCGTGGCCAGACTTTCAGTATTTGCCCACTTGGAATTTTGAAAGGAAAAGAAAAGTTTACGTTAATAAAAACCTTCGGGCAGTATAAAAGATGTTTGGTGTAAAAGATCAATGCAGTTCCAAATAAATTGACATATTCCAGTTATCAAATCATTTAAAAAAACTGTCTCCATATACTCAAATAATTTTCCATATATGTTCTAAAAGTTCAATCGAAGTTAAGGATACTTAGAGCTATTTACAACGATTTCAAACTAGCAACAATACTTAACTCTAGACTTTAGATTGCCCTGTTTGATAGTCCAATTTAGTATTTAAATTTATTAAGTTCAGACCTTAGTATGTACAAATATGTTTGATAAAAAGATATAAAATATCTAAATTAATTAAATGGCTCCAAATTGCCTAAAGCAAAACTTATTTTCAAAAATAAACGAAAAACTGTCCACTTATCATTTAATGTAAAATGCATTAAAATATTAGGATTTCAGTATCTAATTCAGTAATTTAACAAATTATGATTTCAAATATCGTATTTCAATTTGATCTAAGGTATCCTTACAAGATTTGCAGCACTGATTTCCCGAAACAAAATGTAAAACGTTTTTCTCACTTTAAACTTGATTTCCAACTTGAATTTCCCAGTGACTACGACTTTGGTTCTTTTCCCACACAATACCTGCCCAAATTGGCCCATCAACTTTTTCTCATCCAAAGCAATAAGTAGACTGTCCAGTTTCACCCACCCCAATTGTCGTTTGTTTCTCCTCCTTCAATCAACTTGTCGAAGAAAGTTACCTCACCTGCTTTTTCTTGGACACTGTGTGTCACGATTATTCCGTTTCGATGGCCATGACTTTTGGTAATGTTCGGGAGTAGAACAGCCATACAATTGTAGAAAAATGTGTCTCATCTGTATTAGTTTTACTGTTTAGAAAATTTACATCAAGTAGTGAACAATTAAAATTCAATAAAATAAAAGAATTTAAATGATTATTCCAGTATAGCAGAAGTGATTATTCCATTTACATGAGCATGACTTTTGTAATGTTCAGCATTAGAACAGTTACATAATTCTAGAATGTTGTTTTTCAGGTATTTTTTTTTAATAATAAAAGCATGTAGTGTTTGTTGAATTTAAATGTAAGGCTCTTTTCTTTTTCTAATTTTTTTCATTAATTTTTTGTCCAACAAACTTAAGTTGATTAAATTTTTTATTTTGCATAAGATGTACATCAAGTGGTGAAACATCAAAATCCAATAAGATAAAAGATTTTAAAGCATTACTCTAAAACAGCTAATCCAAACACACCCAAAAACAGCTAATTCAAACACCTCAAAAACAGCTAGTGTAGCAAAAGAAAAGGCACTGTAAAAGAAGAAAATTACTAGTTAAAAACTGCAAGAAAAAAAGTCTAAAAAGACTGGGATAATTTTTCCAAAAGGTATATCATTCTTTTATTTCTAATCTAAGGGGCTTGTGCACCAATCCCAAACATTTAGGGGTGAATTGTAACCTATTCTTCCAATTCAAAGGGTTAGTATAATAAATTACTTTTGCTTTTTTTTTAAAAAAAAAAAGAAAAAGAAATTAATCACGGGCATCATAAATGTGAGGAGACTGGAGGGATGTCAGTACCTTAGTTCCCTCACCTTTGATGGCGAACCGACAAAATTAGCACAAATTTGCCATAAAGAGAACGTGGATGGACTCAGGCACGGATTTAAGGGGAGGCTGGTGGGGGCTTAAGCCCCCCAAGCCGCCGGAAAATCCCCTATATATAGGGGATTCCGGCGGCCAGCCCCCACCAGCCCCCCCTTAAATCCGTGCCTGTCCATGTCCATGGCTCCATGCCTGATGCCTCCATGAATGCTGCAGAGGACCTCAAGAATAGCTGGGCCTGGAAAGCCGCTGCCAGCACTGCTGAGTCTGCTGACTGCTGAGGTCCGAGGAAGAAGATGACCCAATTTATGTTGAATTTTTTTTTTGCCCTCTAAATACAAAACGACGTCGTTTCACTTTTAGTGGAACGATGTCGTTTTGTATAATGAGGGAAAAAAAAATACATCAGATGAAGCCCTAAGGCTTCATCTGATGCAAAAGCACGCCGCGTCGCCGCCAATGCCAAAGGCCAAAGGGCAAACAACTGAAACAAGACTCCAAGTCTCCAACTCCAAGAAGAAGACGCCACTCACGCCAGGCTCCAAGAACTCCAAGAAGCTTCAGTTGAGAACTTGAGATTCTACCATCCTGCTTCAAGCCTTCAATTCAAGGCTCCAAGACTCCAACTCTCCACCATTCCATTCACATAAATCTTTTAGGTTAGTTTTTTGGTTTAAATTACAATATTCATCTTTATATTTTTGTTAATTATATGTTTAAATTATTTTTGAATTTTGAGTATCTTGATATTAATTTGATTAAGATTAATTTTTATTTAGTTTATGTTAATGTAATTTAAGAATTTGAAAGATTACATTAAAAAATTTAATGATATTAAATTTAAATTAGAAATTAGTTTAGAAATTGTATAGATTTTAGGTTGTATTTAGTTTTTAAAATTTTGTTAGTTTTATATTTGAAATTTTAAGAATTAATTATGTGAATTAGAAATTTTGAATGTAAATATAAATTCAAAATTTTATGAGATTGAATTAGAAATTATATGGGTATTTAGTTGTACCTTATTTTAACTTTTTGATAATTTTATATAATGAATTTTATAAATTGAGAAATATAAGTAATATGAATTTATTATTAAATTAAAGAATTATTTATATGAATTTTAAATTAATTGATTATTGAATTGCATAATTTTATTGAATTTAACCACAATTATTTAATTGTGACAGAAAATGGAGAGATTCTTTAAACCTAAACGAGTCCGTAGTGGTGAATCTTCAAATGAGCCTAATATTAGTGAACCAGTTCAAAATCAATCTTGTGTGGAATTGAATTTAAATGATATTGTTAGTGATCCGGGATTACGAAAATCAGTTGAGAAATTTGATATTTCTCTTCGAGACCATGTCCGAAGAGAGTATTTGACTAGGGGACCTTGCCAACCGATTGGCCATATGCAGGCACGGATTTAAGGGGGGGCTGGTGGGGGCTTAAGCCCCCCCCAAGCCGCCGGAAAATCCCCTATATATAGGGGATTCCGGCGGCCAGCCCCCACCAGCCCCCCCTTAAATCCGTGCCTGTCCATGTCCATGGCTCCATGCCTGATGCCTCCATGAATGCTGCAGAGGACCTCAAGAATAGCTGGGCCTGGAAAGCCGCTGCCAGCACTGCTGAGTCTGCTGACTGCTGAGGTCCGAGGAAGAAGATGACCCAATTTATGTTGAATTTTTTTTTTGCCCTCTAAATACAAAACGACGTCGTTTCACTTTTAGTGGAACGACGTCGTTTTGTATAATGAGGGAAAAAAAAATACATCAGATGAAGCCCTAAGGCTTCATCTGATGCAAAAGCACGCCGCGTCGCCGCCAATGCCAAAGGCCAAAGGGCAAACAACTGAAACAAGACTCCAAGTCTCCAACTCCAAGAAGAAGACGCCACTCACGCCAGGCTCCAAGAACTCCAAGAAGCTTCAGTTGAGAACTTGAGATTCTACCATCCTGCTTCAAGCCTTCAATTCAAGGCTCCAAGACTCCAACTCTCCACCATTCCATTCACATAAATCTTTTAGGTTAGTTTTTTGGTTTAAATTACAATATTCATCTTTATATTTTTGTTAATTATATGTTTAAATTATTTTTGAATTTTGAGTATCTTGATATTAATTTGATTAAGATTAATTTTTATTTAGTTTATGTTAATGTAATTTAAGAATTTGAAAGATTACATTAAAAAATTTAATGATATTAAATTTAAATTAGAAATTAGTTTAGAAATTGTATAGATTTTAGGTTGTATTTAGTTTTTAAAATTTTGTTAGTTTTATATTTGAAATTTTAAGAATTAATTATGTGAATTAGAAATTTTGAATGTAAATATAAATTCAAAATTTTATGAGATTGAATTAGAAATTATATGGGTATTTAGTTGTACCTTATTTTAACTTTTTGATAATTTTATATAATGAATTTTATAAATTGAGAAATATAAGTAATATGAATTTATTATTAAATTAAAGAATTATTTATATGAATTTTAAATTAATTGATTATTGAATTGCATAATTTTATTGAATTTAACCACAATTATTTAATTGTGACAGAAAATGGAGAGATTCTTTAAACCTAAACGAGTCCGTAGTGGTGAATCTTCAAATGAGCCTAATATTAGTGAACCAGTTCAAAATCAATCTTGTGTGGAATTGAATTTAAATGATATTGTTAGTGATCCGGGATTACGAAAATCAGTTGAGAAATTTGATATTTCTCTTCGAGACCATGTCCGAAGAGAGTATTTGACTAGGGGACCTTGCCAACCGATTGGCCATATGTATCCAAAAACATCATTTGGTCAACAACATAGAAGTTTCCAAGATATTTGGTATCAAAAGTTTGTATGGTTAGAGTATAGCATATCGAAAGATGCGGCGTTTTGCTTTTGGTGCTTTCTTTTCAAAACACAAAATAAGGGAGGTCGATATGCAGAGGATGCCTTTACAAAAACGGGATTCAATAATTGGAAAAAGGCAATGGAAAGATTTAATGAACATATTGGAGCTGTGAATAGTTGCCATAATGATGCTAGAATACAGTTTGAAAGTTTTCAAGATCAAATGCATAGTGTGTCAAATGTGCTACGATCTTGTGGGCGCGAAATAGATATTGCATATCGCACCCGTTTAACTGCTGCTCTGGATGTGACCCGCTTTCTTTTGAAGCAAGGATTGGCTTTTCGTGGAAATGATGAGTCAACTAGTTCTTCAAATAGAGGCAATTTTCTTGAATTGTTTGATTGGTATAGCCAGCGAAATACTGAGATTTTTGAGGTTGTAAATCAAAATGCTCCTGCAAATAATCAACTAACTTCTCCAATGATTCAAAAAGATCTGGCACATGCTTGTGCCTCAGAGATCACAAGTGTTATAATCAATGATATTGGAGACAATTATTTTTCCCTAATAGTTGATGAGTCTCGAGACAGTTCAGTGAAAGAACAAATGGGAGTTGTTTTGAGATATGTGAACAAAGAAGGGCGTGTGATTGAACGTTTCCTTGCAATTGTACATGTGTCTGACACCACATCTCTTTGTTTGAAAGATGCAATTGATTCTTTATTCGCGCAACACGGATTATCATTATCCAAATTGAGAGGTCAAGGATATGATGGAGCTTCAAATATGCGAGGTGAGTTCAATGGTTTGAAGGCCCTTATATTACAAGAAAATCCCTATGCGATGTATATTCACTGTTTTGCTCACCAACTCCAGTTAGTTATTGTTGCTGTTGCTAAGGGAAATATCATTATCAGTGAATTCTTTGTCTATGTCTCTATGATTGTCAATTTAACTGGAGTATCATGTAAAAGGAGAGATCAATTAAGACAAATAGAACATGATAAGATTGTTGCACTTTTAGACAGTGGAGATATTATTAGTGGAAAAGGCAAAAATCAAGAAACTAGTTTAGCAAGACCAGGGGATACTCGTTGGGGATCACACTATCTAACATTACTTCGTCTATCCTCTATGTGGGCTTCGGTGATTGGAATATTGGGAAATATACAAGATGATGCCACCACTTCTGACAATAGAGGTATGGCCAGGGGTTTGATTGATAGAATGAATGATTATGAGTTTGTTTTTGCATTGCACCTGATGAAGTATTTATTGGGAATCACAAATGACTTGTCACTTGTTTTGCAACAAAGGGATCAAAATATTGTCCAAGCCATGAGTTTGATTGATACTATGAAATCTCAATTGCAAGACTTTAGGGAAGAGGGATGGCAAATAATTTTAGATGAAGTCAACAATTTTTGTGAGTTGAATATGATTCCCGTGATTGATATGGAAGACAGTATAGCAATCCGTGGCAATGCCAGGCGCAGTCGCAGAGGTCAAACCATCACTAATTTTCATCATTATCGCGTGGAAATTTTTTGTGAGGTATTATTTTTGAAATTATTATTTCATTACATTTGTTACTTGTTAGCAGATTTTCTTAGTTATTAATTTTATTATTGTTGTGATGTCAGGTTGTTGATTTAATTATACAAGAGATGAATAATCGTTTCTCGGAAGTTAGCACGGAATTGCTTAGTTGCATAGCATGTCTTGATCCAAAAAGTTCTTTCTCTCAATTCAATGTGCAGAAACTACTCCGTCTTGCTGATTTATATCCTGAAGACTTCTCAAGTAACGATTATTTATATCTTGAGTCTCAACTTCGAAATTATATTTATAATGTGCAACGCGATCCTCAATTTTCAGAAGTTGGAGATTTGGGAAGTCTTGCTCAACAAATGGTTAAAACTGGTAAAAATACAGTTTTTCCATTTGTTTATCGTCTGATCCAGTTGGCATTAGTTCTACCAGTTGCGACTGCTTCTGTTGAAAGAGTATTTTCTGCAATGAATATTGTCAAGACTGATTTGCGCAACAAAATGGGAGACGAGTGGATGAATGACTGTCTGGTTGTATACATCGAGAAGGATATTTTTGCAACAATTGAAAATGAGCAAATATTGCAACGTTTTCAACGGATGAAGACTCGCAGAATGCAATTGCCTCCTCTTCGTTATTCGAGTGCAACAACTACCAATACTTCAAGTGTTAATCAATAACAAATTTTTGGGTATGTATAATTATATGTTTTTATTATTTTTATAATTATTGATTCTAAATTTTACTTATTAAATATATTTATTTCGTCACAAAAAAAAATTTTTAATACACTTCAGCCCCCCCAAAAATAAATTTCTGGCTCCGTCCCTGGATGGACTGACCAGTGGGGTGGCTAAACAGGAGAATTTATTATTGATATTTGTTGAAATATGTACTTACGAACAGGAGTATTTAACCGCTGAGCTCTAGCTCACAGTGGCGGTGGGAGGTCAGGTACAAACCCTGCCTCCCACCACTAAATGTGGCAGGCAAACAAAAAAGGAAAAAAAAAAAAGAATAGGAGTATTTATTATTGATGGTTGAAATATGCACTTTTGAGATATGTACCAATTGAAAATTGTTCCCCAATATTTCTTCAAAATTAATTGTAGTCAGCTCAAAGTATTCAACTTTGTGAATCTAAGAGGGCTATTTTCCTCCACATTGATGTATTTTGTCATTGGTTTTGTTTTCAGTATTCATACCCGTTTACAATTTTCTTTACCAATAAATTACAATCTTAGAGTGTTATGAAAACTAAGCAAATAATTTAGTTAGCTTAAATTAGAATCATATATTGCAAAAATTTATAGGAGCTTTTCTTATTGTCGGTTGCATTTTGGTATTGTGAAGACAATCTATGACTGAATGGTCCAAATCACCTACCATATGAATGGTAAGCAAGCAAACACTAAATGAATGAGATAGTCGTGTTCAAGATCTAAACCAAACAGTTGAAGAAATCCAATGAAAAACAATCCAAGAATTTGGAGTACTGAAAACAAAAATGTTTTTTTTTTTTGTGGAAAATTAAGAAAACAATACCAGGTTTGGTGCAGTCCTTGAAGATGGAATCAACCATGGCTGTAACTTCATCTTCTCTTAAAGGTCTAAGGCCTTCCAGTCTTTTTGGAGTGAAGAGTTCAAGATTGCACAGTTTTCAGACCTTCACATAATGAGGACCATAATCAGCCCATATCAAATCTTGGCCATTTCTGCTCATTTTGGCAGAGGGTCTATTCCTGTACCTATCTGCCAATTGTTGATCATTGTCTTTAAGAACTTCTTTGGCCAGTTCTGCAGTCTTCACAACAGTATTCAGCTGGGAACCAAAGTAGACAGAAAATATTGGACCATAGAGCTTTGACCACTCTGCATAGCACTTGAACCTCACCGGTTTTATGTCGTAAATGTTTCCGACCACCGGTTTTGGCCGTGGCCCGGGTGGCAGTTTGAATCTAAGGCGTTCATAGAGGCTGTAGGCTAGGAAGATGAAGGCAACTGGGAGGAGGACCAGAAGCAGAGCCATTGGTTAATACGAAGCTTTGAGTTTTGAAACTATGAAAAATAAAATAAAATAGTGGAGTTGGTGGGAACGGTGGCTTGTTTTTTTTTTTTTTTCTGTCAAGAAGTCAATTGACTCTTACTGACTCAACAAACCTAAACCCCAGAGCATACTCCAAAAGCCGGCAACTCTTGGAACGGTGGCTTGTTCGGTTCTCTAGAATTGTCGATTTTGAAACCATGACATCTACAATATATAAAAGGGAGAAGGGAGTTTTGCTACAGTGCAGCCATGGGCCAGTTTCGATGGTAATTCTGATGACTTCATGGGGTATTTGGCTACAGCCACGGGTTTTGCTACAAGCATGGCCTACAATAGGTTGTTGGCTATAGTTTTTTCCCTCCTTTTTTTATCCCTTCTGTTAGGGCATCCACAATGCTATTACACTTTATGGAGTATAATCCAGATGCCACATCAACATTACACTTTCTCCTCTTTTGTTACACTTTCACTCACAATAGATTACACTCCACAAGGTGTAATAGCATGGGTCCACAATTAAATCAAATATTTATTTTAATAATGCATAACTCATATCCCATAAATAAATAAAATAATTTTTAAAAATAATTTTGTTATTTTTAAAAAATAAAGTACTAACTTTCATTAAATTTTTTACCTTTTGAATTTTTTATTTTCTAAAAATGACATTATTAATTTTTAAGTTTGAATAATATATCTTTTTCTATCTCTCAAAAATAATATATTGTTATTTTTTCAAAAATAATTATGCAAAAAATTTAAAAAATATTTGATACCTCAAATGCGAATATATCATAATAATCCATACTTAATTAATAAAATACAAATGTAATTAGTTGAACTCCATAACATAATATTACATAATTTAAATCAAATAAAATACAAATAATTACAAAATGAATACTAATTTTAAATCA
>NC_040040.1:29378834-29413936 GCF_003713205.1 Coffea eugenioides | reverse complement strand
AGCCTAAAGCTTCTATTGTGGTGGTTTGTTTGGTGACCAAAGCAACTTGTAAGTAAGGTATGTAATCTTTAAAATTTGGATTTATGATGTTATATCATCTACTTGAGGTTGAAATGGCGAAAACAACTTGTTATGGTTGAATTTGGGGTTAGTTTCTTGAGTTAATCAAGTAATGGTTAGGTTTACTAATATGCATACCAAGTGTTTGATGAAATGTCTAACCCTTATTCATGTGTGTTTATGAAGTATTGATATGTTTTAAACCCCTATTTAGTTGGATTTAGTTGGATCTAATACTTGTTATGTGCAAGGAATGAAAATAACAAGAAGAGTAGAAGTTAGAAATTTTAAAAGTGTGCTGACCGAAACTTTTTAAGCTTGCTGCCCGGTTTTTCCTTGATATTTTCATGCACATTTTGGCTACAAATGTGAGTATTATATGTTGGGTTATGTGTGTGGAGGTTGTCTACAAAAAAATTAGCCAATTTGGTTGAATAAATTTTGAGTTATAAACAAAGGAGGAAAACTGGACTAGGTCCAGAAATTTTCTGTCCAGCCATCTTGTTAAGGTCATAACGTGTTACTCACTGATCGGAATTGAGTGCCATTTGTGGCAATTGAAAGTAGACTCTCAGAGCTTTAAAACGGTACAAAGCTCATTTTCTGGTTCATCCCGAGCGATCCGTGGCGAGTCTGGAAAGTTGGCTGTCCGGGAAGTACTGTTCATCCGAGACAGTCCAGAAAGTTCATTTGGTTTCTTAATTTTGAGCCACTTATGTTGGGATTTTGGAAATGGTTTCTTCTAGACAAATTTAGCCTTATGAACCTAGTTTCCAATGCAACTGATGGAACCTAATTCTGACTTTCCCACAATGAGCAATGACCGTTTTCCCGAGGCTGGCCGGGCGAGACAGTTTAACCCGTAATGAAGCCTTTGAGCTGTAGTGAAACTTTTCTTTTGCCAAACTTTCATGTACATACTAGACTTGTTTTCCATGAACTTTCACCGTGGTTTAGACCCTATTTGCATGCCGGATTAAGTAGCTTAAGCTACTCACTTGGCCTCTTAATGAACCTATACTTTAGTAGGGAACGAATCCAATTATTAATGTTTTCACTCGTTGACCTAGGTTTGGGCAACGACGGTGATCGTAACTGAGACGTTTGACGTCGATTATTACTTTTGCTTGATAGGTGAGTGTTCCACTACCTGCTACTTGTTATGTGAAATATTCGTGTACTTGAAAGTATTGAATTGTTATTGTTTGAGCCAAACACTGTTTTAATTAAAATTGAGGCGAGTGTGTACTTTATCGCACTCGACCTTCCTTATTTTTTCTTTTCACTAAGACTCTACTTACTGAATGAATTAACATGAAATGAGATATTGCTATACATGACTGTGCTTAAGTTGCGTGGATGACATTCCACCAACTACTGTTACTGTTTGGGTACCCAACCTCATAGGTGAGTCGGTTGTATCGAGCCAGCAAGGGCTTGGTCGAGAAGGCCGATAAACCTTGAGGACTGTTTACTGTTCACTGGAAATTGAATCTTGCTTGGAGGTCCCTGGTGAAGCATAGCCGTTGTGCTTGCTTGTTGTGTTGTCCAGCACCACCAGTGATAAAATCCTCGGCTTGATACTGTTTCATTGGAATCCTTGAGCATTGGAAACTCGGATTCCTGGTATACTCGAGTATTACCAAACTACTGTTTATGGAGTGCGGGCCCGGTGGGGGGGTTGTTTGGTGGACGGAGACTGGTGAAAGTGGTGTTCTACGGACCTATATACTGTTACAAGTGTTGACGGAGTGTCAACAGGAGGCAATTATGATCAAGCTCAAGTGGACCTTTGGCTTTTGAAAGCCACCCGTATCCTTGAATTGAACTGTGATTAAACTGTTATTTTACTGTACGGTGTTTAGTTGGCTATTTTGTGATTTTATGTGGCTATGTGTTTACTTGTTTACCTAGAACCTCACTGGGCTTTAGCTCACCCCATTCCCTTTGTTTTCCTTAACAGATCGGGAAGGGATTTGATCGAGGGCTTTCTTAGCTTTATTTTGCCGTTCTTGCGTTTTGAGGTTGTAACTTTCGTTTAAGCAGACTTGTAAGCTTAAATTCTTAAGGGTGATTTATATTATGTAATTTTGAGTGAAGCGTGGTAAGTTGGCATGCGATGATATATGTACTAAGCTGAATTGTAGAATTAGTGATTATGTTTGAGTTAGTGTTTCAATCTCCTGCATTGTCAAATGTTACATTCGTTTCATTGATGATATTAGTACTTTGAACGACTGAGTCCTGGCGAGAGCTGGGCAGGCAGTCCGCTAATACCCTAGGGTTTGCCCTAGGGAGAGGTGGGGCTGTCACAGTAATAGATTACTGAACTGATATGGCTATCTAAGTGAGGGAAGTGTTTACTGTTTTGGAGGTTATAAGGGGGAGTTCAGTGGAGTGTGTAGTATATTGAAATGGATATAATGGAAACATTGTATCCTTTTGAAAGTGATTGTTCAGTGAAGTGTTCTTTATTTTATTCAATGAAGTGTTCTTTTCTTGTTTAATTTTGATTATGTGTTAAGTTTTTGATGATTAATGCTTGTTTAGAAAATCTCACTGGGTTTTGCTCAACCCATTTAGTTTGTTTTTCTTACAGGAAGGGAGAATGGGAGTAGGGAGTAGTTAGGAGTTAAGCCGAGACCCGAAATTGTACTTGGAAAATTCCTTTAGTAGTTAAATGTTATAGTTATTCTAACTTTTATTTTCAAAGGTTATAAGTATATATATATATTAAATGCTTTAGAATAAGACATCTTTACTTTTGTTTGGGATGTACTTAAGTATGATGGACTGTTAATGGCTTTAGTTACTGAAATGTTATCTCTCAAGTTAATGTGAGTGAGGGAGTCCTGATAAGAGTCAAGCAGGTGGTCCACTTAACCCTTTGGTTCGCCTTAGGATCCAGTTGGGTCGTCATAGGTGGTATCAGAGCAATCTCGTGTGGTTTCTACGCGATGTGAGTTTGGGCCAAGTGGTGTTATGGTCTCGATTACGTGAATGAGTGCAAGGGACAAAGTGCTCTTATTGAGCATAAGGTAGGACATGATTATTGAACTATGAATTTTAGTATATTAGGCGTAAAAACTTTATCATGATACTCGGAAAAATTAGAATTGTATGTCGGGTAGGAATTCCAAATATGGTTGATTTACTCTTTGAAATCGGCCGGAATTATCTTATTTTCGCATTCTTGTACCCGAATACCAAATATTTCATTCAATGGTGTATTTGTAAATTGGGAAGGATTTAGTATATTGCATTATGATGTAATTAGAAATCATGATTGAATTTAGGGAAGTAGAACCGAAGATATCAAGGCTAACTTTTGAGAGTTAAAGGTGAAGAGGTAGTAGTGGGATCTTGAAAATTAGTTCAAATTCTCCATTTTAAGATGAATAATTTTACTAGTCCTTCAATGGTAAATGGATTATATGCCACCTCTTGCCTAAAAATATGGTTTTCAGACTTGGAATTTGAGTGAAATAGTAGTTTAAGTAAGGACCATGCGGCTGTGAATAGCTTTAAATTGTAAGGAGACAACTTGAACTGAGATAAGTTTGATAAATCTGCCATGTGATTAGTATGCTACCATTTGCAAGTAATTATATGTGAGTTCTCAATGAAATTGTGACTCCTTAAAATTTATTGGACGATTATTTGGGGCTAATGTCCAATATGATAAAATACCTAGTTGTTGAGTTATTAGAAAACCCAATGTATGAAATGTTTGAGTTCATTTAGAATACTTAAGAGCCATTGATGTATTTAGATAATGATCATACTATTTGATTTGGTATCAGATGTAGTAGATCTACAATTTACTAAGGAATCTTTGATTAGTTTTACTGATGAGGTAATTGGACTTGTAAATGCATTTGAAGATATTATCACTTCGACTATTTTGAGAGTCCATGATACATTATTGACTTTGAAATGGGATATTTGTACCCGACAGTTAGTGTGAAACAGGCTATGATCAATTTGAAGAAAACTAGTAGGGTAATAGTGAAATGAGAGGAAAGTGTAAGGCTAAATTTTTATTGGTATATGTTTTAGACATTTGTCATGAACCATGACACTTGTCATCATTTTCCTTTTGCCATCTGTTCAAAACAATCTAATGCTTTTAGCAAGACAAAAACTTATTCTTGCATGTTCCTTTTCCTTGGCAACCGAGACAAGTTTTTGCTTGTTTCTTTTCCCTATCAAATCGAGAGACAAGTAGAATTTAAGATTGAATTGATGCCTAAAAGAAATCCTATTTCTAAGATACCTTATTGTATGACATCAGTTGAACTTAAGGAGTTAGAGATACAGTTACAGGATCTATTGGAACCAGGCTTTATACGACCCAGTGTATTCTCGTGGGAAGTGCCAGTATTGTTTGTCAAAAAGAAAGATGGAGGGTTGACACTGTGTATAAAGTATTGGGGTTTAAATAATGTTGTAGTTAAGAATAAATACCTTTCGCTATATATTCACAAGTTATTTGATCAACTTTAAGGAATAGTGGTACTGTTTAAGATAGATCTTAGGAAGGGATATTATCAACTATAAATTAAGATGGAAGATATAGCTAAGACGGTCTTTAATATACAATATGGACATTATTAGTTTATAGTGATGCCCTTTGGATTAGCTAATGCCCCAACGACATTCATGAATTTAATGCATTGGGTTCTTTAGGCCATATTTGAATCAATTCGTGCCAATAGTCATCAACGATGTTTTGATGCATTCGAAAACTTGGGAGGAACATGAGCAGCACTTGAGGATGGTATTGTAAACTTTAAGGAAGCATTAGTTATATGCTAAGCTCAGTAAGTGTGAGATTTCGTTGGAAAAAGTGTCGTTTCTAGGGTATACATTTCCAAGGAAGGAACCACTATGGATCTGGTTAAGGTAAAGGCTATTATCAATTGGAAATAACCAAAAAAAACCCTACTGAAATTCATAGTTTCTTGGTTTAGCGGGATCCTATCATCAATTTATTCAAAACTTTTATAAGCACAGGACAGAATTTCGAGAACGAAATTCTTTTAAGGGAGAGAGAGCGTGAGAGTCTGAAAATTTTCATGTCTTATTTAAAAATTAGAGCATGTTACATTTTTCCTTTTGTTATTGATTGATTTACGTGGTCATTGCTCCTTTTAATAAACAAATGAATTGATACACCTTAGGAGAAATTGTATCCTTTACACCATAAAACATTAGTATTAGTTAGAATCTGTGGTGGTATTAGAAAAAAAAAAGCAAAAAAAATGTGGAAGACACTTGTCCTAATGCATGTAAATGTCTAACATACAAGAAGCAAAATGTTGCATCTTCTATTCTATTAGAAACCGAAAGAAACTACCAGTACTTGGTATTGTCTTCCGTTAGAAAATCGAAACTACTAACACTTGCCTTTGTCCGCCATTAGAACCGAGAGTTATACAAACTACTAGTACGTGTCATTAGCCTTCCATTAGAGCCGAAAGGAAGAGTAAAAGAAGCACAACCTTTATTTCTTCCTTAACCTGTTAAATCCGAAAAGAAACAACAAGAGAATTAGGCGCTTTCTTCATCCCTTCAACTGTAAACATCAGCCAAGAAAACAAGGAAACTCTAGCTCAGTTAGCTACGGATTCGAGAGGGACAGAGAACTGAACTTTCTAGTCCACAAACGTGAAGAAACTAGAGGCAGTTAATTACTTTTCTTCTTCAATTTCCTGCTACTTCTAGTTAGTAATGTTTTTGGTTGAGTTAGAACCAAGAAAAGAATCATCAAAGCTGGAAAAATTCTTTATTTAAAGTTTCAGCATGTTGTCTGATAGAAAAGCTTCAATTTTGGTTTTTTTTTAAAGAATTTTGCTAGATTATGACTGGAATCCATGCTTTATGCTCTGTATATTCTTTATTTGGTGATGCCTATAAGTTTTACGATGAAAAGCTTACCTCTTGTGGCTGGAATTCTTGTTTGGAGGATTGCATGGCTGCTGGAAAATTTCTAGCTTGACCAATGATGAATCTTCTGGTTTAAAACTGGAATTTGACGAGAAGTTTTTGCTAGAT
This sequence comes from Coffea eugenioides, assembly GCF_003713205.1. Classification (NCBI taxonomy): domain Eukaryota; kingdom Viridiplantae; phylum Streptophyta; class Magnoliopsida; order Gentianales; family Rubiaceae; genus Coffea; species Coffea eugenioides. The sequence continues at coordinate 29,407,819 of NC_040040.1, read as the reverse complement.
GTCAAAGCTACTTAATCTTATTGCAATGTTTATGTAAATGCATGTCAAATTTCATTGATGTTTGATGCATTAAATGAAATGTTGGTGAAGATATATGGCTGGAAACTTCAACTTTGAACCCGAGAATGTTGTTATATTTTCTTAAGCTTAGATTTCATCTTGTAAATTGAAATTTACGCATATATTGATCAACAAACATCCCTACTCCTCTGTTTTACTCTGTATATTGCGATTGTCCTGATTTGGGAGGAAATAACTAAATCTTAGAAAAGAAATGAGAGCTGGTCGAGCATGCTAAACTGTTTGGCAGATTTGGATTGATTGGATGAATTCGATTTGTATTGCTGAGTTTTTCTGGAAATTTTAGCTAAGTATTAACCAAAACGATCTATAACAGAATGATAGTAAAATGTACCTTGAATTTGAGGAAGTTTAAGCAAGAAAATAGCAAACTAAAGGAAGAAACTTGACTACCCATTGCTGGAAAACTGTTTCGAATTATTCTAAAACAAGTGCTTAGATTTTGAGTCTAATTTTGAATTCTAAAATGGAACTTGAACCAAAACTGACCAAAATCTCTTCAAACCATCTTATAACAGTTTTACTTGTGAAAATTCATCCAAAATATAGGATAAAATCAAGGAAGCTCATAGTAGTACTAAGCTGCCAATCTCTAGGAAATTTATCAACTTTGAACTTTGATTTCTAAAATGACCCTTAGGACCTAGATTCCAACTTTTATAAGAAAAGGTAAGTTGTAACTACCACTTAATCACCTTAACTTACTATATTTTGATAAAATATAGAACTCTAAGACTTAAGGGGGTTAAGTTACCTAAACTTTGAAACTAGGATTTACTGTAATAAGATAAGTACTAAGATTACCTCGAAACAAAAGAAATAAAATGTATACATTTAAACATCTTGGATCATACATATAGGTATATATATATATATATATACACACACTTTTAGCCAATTGTATCATATTAAGTTGAGTTTAGTTAAAAGAATCAAGTAAGCCTAAATAGCTAGAATAATCACTTAAACCCTTAATTTCACAAAGTATTACACTTAAACATCACTTTAGGAAATTTAACAAATAATCTAATAAACTTACAAATATCTCAAGGGCCGAGGGTGAACTGAAGGAGGGACCGAGCACCGAGAAATGAATTCTAGCTACTTTAGGTGAGTGTTTCCACATTTGTGTGTTTAAATAGGCTATGTGCTACTTAAACGATGGCTATATGATCATACTAGTGCTTTAATGTGAAGTGCTTTCAATTGTCTCTCGCCTTCTAAGTCGGGAGTGTATTTGATAGCACTCGACTTAATTTGAGATTAAAGGTTGATAATTGATCAAGTGTTATTATAATATGTATGACTGTAAGCCGTGTACGTACTTCATCGTATCAGCTGAATTGGGCTCCAAAACCCTTTGTTCAATGGATTATTCGAGCCAACAAAAGGCTTTGGTCGGATAGGACGGTGGTTTTGCATAAGTTTTTCAGTATGCTCGAGTATTACCATGGAGTAGCAAATTACTGAACTGGTATAGCCATCTAAGTGAGGGAAGTGTTTACTATTTTGGAGGTTATAAGGAGGAGTTCTGTGGAGTGTACAATGTATTAAAATGGCTCTAATGCGAGCGCCGTATCCTTTTGAAAGTAATTGTTCAATGAAGTGTTCTTTACTTTATTCAATAAAGTGTTTTTTTCTTGCTTAATTTTGATTACGTGTTAAGTGTTTGATGATTATTGCTTGCTTGGGAAACCTCATAGGGTTTTGCTCAACCCATTTAGTTTGTTTTTCTTACAAAAAGGGAGGACAGGAATAGGGAGTAGCCAAGAGTTAAGTCGGGACCCGAAATTGTACTTGGAAGATTCCTTTAGTACTTAAATGTTATAGTTATTCTAACTTTTATTTTCAAAGGTTATATATATATATTAAACGGTTTAGACTAACATATCTTTACTTTTTTGGGATGTACTTAAGTATGATGGACTGTTAATGGCTTTAGTTACTGAAATGTTATCTCTCAAGTTAATATGAGTCCTAACGAGAATTAGGTAGGCAGTCCGCTTAACCCTTTAGTGTGACGCCCCCACTTCTCCCAAGGGCGAACCCAAGGGTATCCGTGGGACGCCTGCCCAACTCTTGCCAGGACTCGGTACAATTTCCCTTCAAACTTAAGAATAACCGATCGATACTAAAAGTCGAAGATATAAAGGAAAGTCAATTCCTTAATAATCGTTCAAGTCTTACACCATAAGTTACCAAAATATCTTACATTACAAAAATATACAGCTTCCAAAAGTTGTCTAAACGAATACATTCAAAATTCTAATCAAAAGGGCCATCAAATCGACCTCTCCACAATTCCTTCCATTTTAGCTCCTGTTAAAGAAAACAAATCTAACGGGGTGAGCAAATGCTCGTGAGGCCAAGAAAACATGCAACACGCATAGTCCAAATAACAATAGCACTTACGCAAGAATGACAGCTATAATATTCAGGTGATTCACAATTTATACTAAGATACCCTCGAATAGGATACAGGAGCTCTTATGAGCTAATTTCTATTTGTTTTGTCAAAGTTCAGTCCAATACTTCCTTGTGATGACATTCCATCACCCGATTAGGTAATCAAGTCCGTAGAATTTCACTTTTTCAAGTATGATTCCGAGTCAACATGAGAGGTACCTCCCACCCGAATCGGTGTGGTACATGCTATCGCTCAGGGAATCAATTACATGTTTAGGGTTCTTGAGTCGACATGAGAGGTAACTCCCATCCGAATCGGTGTGGTACATGCTATCGCTTAGTGGTCGATGAGACATCGCTCCAATCGACTTATACTTTATTTATAGTTTTGAGTCGACATGAGAGGTACCTTCCACCCGAATCGGTGTGGTACATGCTATCGCTCCGAGAACCATTTATAGCACTGAGACGGTATGAGAGGTACCTCCTACTCAGATTGGTGTGGTACATGCTATCCGCTCAGAGCTCATGAGTTAAACATATTCATGTACAATTACCAATTATTGTTTATGGTTTTGAGTCGACATGAGAGGTACCTCCCACCCGAATCGGTGTGGTACATACTATCGCTCAGGGAACCGAGTATAGCACTGAGTCGGGATGAGAGGTACCTCCCACCCGAATCGGTGTGGTACATGCTTCCCCTCAGAGCTTACGAGTTAAACATGTCTATGAACAGTTACCGATCATGTGTATCCATGTAACAAGTAACGCATAATTAAAGGAAAGAGAGAACGAGGGTGTCCCCGCGTATATACACATAAGTCGAGGAGGCTCACTCCACTCGACATCACAACACAAATATGGTTGGCAATAACAACACTTCACTTAATTCCTATAACAATTCATTTCACACAATTCGAAAATCAATTCACATAGCACATTTTAACTGTAGCATTCCCCAAAGGAGAACGAGCGCGATAAAATACACACTCATCTCAACAAATTTACGTATCATGTATAACACTTGTACAATTCACATTTCAATTACATAAGTATTTAACATGCACTTGACACTCACCAAGTAAACAAGAAGAAACGGCACTCGAAGTTCAAGCGTCCACCGTGGGATCCTCTTGAAGTTCCTCTTGTGTGCCTGAGCAATTAATAAGGATTTATCACTCAAAACCCCCAATTATTACAAAGATTGTACTTAATACACAATCTAAGAAAATCCCAAAGAAAACGAATCCCAACCACTCGTAAATCGGGGTTCAAAGATGGGATTTTAATGCACAAAAGCAATTGAGGTTTCATCTTGGAAATCAAGTTTAATACGTTCAAGTAACATCAAAGGAATAAGGAGAATTCAAAAATCTCTATTTCCTTAAGATTTCGGAAATTTCAGTTTTGGTACGAGATCTTTGAAAAACCGTATCTCATTCTTTACAAGTCCAAAATTGGAAAACTTGGTACCGTTGGAAACCTCTTCCAAAGTACTAAAAGTTCCTAGAATACACTTCTCTAAGATTCCAAATGAAAAACATTCAAAAATGAGCTCAAAGTCGCTGTTTTGGTTCATAAGGCAGATTTAAGTTGGTTTTTGGCCAACTTTGAAAATTGGCAAAATTCACTTGATTGGAACTACCTTTGAAATTTGCAACTCTAGTAGTGTTGTAATCCAAGTTTACAACAAAATAAGCGGAACGAGAAATGAATTTTGAGTACCAAGATATGGTAGCTCAAAGTTACCCAAATTTCCTTGTTAAACAAGGGTTTTCCAAAATTAAGTCTTGAACTTTGGAAATTTATTTGAGCCATGAAACGGTCTCGGAATAACACCAAAATTAGCAGTATAATACCACCATATAAGGGTTGTCCCTCTACCAAATTTCATGGAAAAATACTTTCGGGAAGGTAGTCAACCAAACATCCAAAGTTTAGAAAATCCTAAGGCAAACTGCCTTGAGCTTTTTGGTTTCCCATTCCAAACATTTGGTCAAGGAAAATCCTCCAAACATAGTTCATTAGTGTAGGCAAAGCCTAAGGAACATTCATGGTACATTTGGTAAGTGTTTAACACCCAAAAAATTCAATTAGCAAGTCTACACCAAGCCTTGCATCAAATCTGTCCAAAAGTTAGGGTTTTCAAGAGCAGGGCAGGTTCTGTATTTTGATCACAAATCACTCAAATTAACTCGGAATTGATCATGGTTTATGGCATTGGAAAATACATTCATAGAGCTATAATTTCACAGAAGAAATCATTTTGAAATTCGGCACACAACTAGCTCGAATTTGAGCCACAAGTTGCAGCCTCAGCATTTCTTTCCGGGAAAACAGAGAAACAGAACAGCCGACTTTAAATGGTTGGTTCGGCTCACATACATGTAATCAGAACATGCATTTTATACCGTTGGAAAGGTGGGAATGTCTAGTTTCAAATTCCACTGACGGCACTCAATTTCGACGTCAGAGCACAGAGTTATAGATGAAACAAGAAAGCTGGTCTGAGCATTACGGGAACAGTTTCCAGGTCTGCTACCTTCATTAAAATAATTCATTTGACCAACCAAACCTCAATATTTTTCAATGAAATTTTGTACACCATCTATACAACATATAAACATCATATACAAGCCATTAAACCGTCAAAATTCCGCAGAAATAGGTACGTTCAAAGTAGGGGTAGAATCGGAACTTTTTACTCCATGCACCCCTTGAAGTTTCTACTAATAATACACCATTAATCTACCATTTTGAGCACTAAACCAACATTAAATCCATCATCAATGATCACATCAGCCATCATCCAAGAGTGGGAGTTCATAGAGCCCACCTTCACAATTTTCCAACAATAACAAGCCACCCACATGAATAACTAAGCTCATAAGTGTAAAACAACTTCCAAACTTCAAGTTTTCAAGAGTGGATCATCACTTACTTTGGTTTGATGTTCAAGCAGAATTTCAGCCCCCTTTACTCCAGCAAAACCGTGATTTTCAGCCCCCCTTTGCAGCTCAAAATGATCCTTAAGTGTTAAGCCAAGTGTGGTTTAAGTTTGGTGTGAATTGGATGAAGATTTGTGCAAGATTTGGAGATGGAGAAATTGAGAAGTCTTGGGTTGTTTTTGCAGCTTGATGGCCGGCTGAAATGGAGCATGAGAGAGGGAAAGTGTGTTCAAATTTGGCTTCCTAAGGAAGCTTCACTTGTGTGGCTAGAAATGGTGCAAAAGTCAACTCTTCTACGCGAACTCGGGCGCGTTTCGCGCTCGATTCCTCTCGCATTTGTTTCACTAGTGCACTAAACCTCTAGTACACTTATATTCATACAAATATTATGCACTCTTAATTGTCCCAAAATAATGGTCTAAAGTTTCTCAATTAATCGCGCGCGTGAAAACGCATATTTCCAATTTAGGCGCGATAGAGTGAAACTTTCGAGAAATTCTTATAACGATCGTACCACTAACTATCACTTAAGTACTTAAACCTAAAATTACCTATTTTAGGACCATTGTACATGTCTCCAATTTTCCGAGCTTATTGTACTCCCAATTAGCTAAAATTTTCAAACATGTTTTCACTATTTTCATTAATCGAGCTTCCAAAAATTAATTTTTGAAACGAGCCACTTTAAAACTATAATGAAGTCATAATTCCATGTATTTAAGTCTAATAAGGTTAGAAAATATTATTCAGGGAAAATCCAAATAAATAATTAAATGAGCCAAAAATAGGGGTTTAAAAATCAGAAAATTTGCGGGTCCTCACATTTAGTTTGCCTTAGGGTCCGGCCGAGTCGTCACAACCTGACCCACATAGCATATATTTTTTATTTTTATATACATATATAAAATATTATTTTAAGAGCTAAGTAAGTAATTTTATTGAAAAAATTACGCCCAAATATGAGTGCATATAATTTGTTTACAAGATTCATTTATAGAGGTCATAATCTTATTTTAAAAAAGAAAAAGTTTAATTGATGTAGAATATATATATATGTGTGTGTGTATAAGGGAAATGATTATAACAATTTTCATTAGTTTTGGATTCATTTTTTTTTCTTGTATTCTCTTTGTGTGTCTGTTTCTCAACATAAGACTTTTTTTGGGTAAAATCTACTTCTACGGGTAGGATGTGCGTGCCCATTGGAATGTACTCATTGGTAGTAAACAATCTGGAAATCCGAGGTGCAGAGTAATGAGCTAGAAGGCACAAAAATAAAGCATTAAACATTCACGCAAAGAAGCATATTACAAGCCAAATAACTGATAACTAACTAAACATAAGAGCAATGCAAACAAGAGTTACCGAGCAATAGGAAAAGGAGAAGCTGCAGAACTTGTGTTCTCTATTTTACGGAAATTACCGAGAAGGAAGCTGAGACCAAACAAAATGGAAAAAAAAACTTCTAAGCTTTAATCTGTTTCATCAAAGTTCAAACGTAGCCTTCTTGTTTACTATTGTCAAAAATTTCATCTAAAAAAGTAGTTAATGGTAAGTAAATCATCCATTGATTCATGGTCCGATCTAATGGTGAATGTATGATAAAAGTACAAAGAACAATTGATCAAGTGGTTGAAATTTATACAAAGGACAACCTAACTCTTAGCAAATAGTAAACATCCAATCATAACATGTGATTGAAGGAAGTAAAACAATGGCCTATGACTTGTAAAGATTGTTTAAATTTTACCATTGAATGATCTCACGGTTACAATTGGAAAACAATTAACCACTGCAAATCCAACGGCCCAAAGTTAAGCAAGATATCAAAAATATTTTTAAAAAATTGAAAAATCTCAAATAAATAAAAACGTTAAAAGTTGCTGCTTTGTAATTAACTATGGCTTAGCTAAAAATGATAATTCTTAGACTGACTGTTTCATTTTAATTATGTAAAATAGATTATATATGTATTCCCTAGCACAACACTTGTAGTCTTACTACAAAAAATAATTTTTCCATATTTCTTTTTAAATATTTATCGGAGATATGATTTATACATCTTAATATTTTTCCCCATACTGCAAAAATATAAGTTTTAACATATCTTTTCCAATAAATTCTAGACAAATAAAACCTAAAAAATTACTTTCTAAATAGATAAAGCTCATAACTGGCGTATTTGTTTTCATTTCTATGCCATTAGTTAAATTATCTCTTATCCAATCTCTCGGTATCATGAAAAATTTATTAATTTTTTGTATCTCTTCCTGTCCATAATCCCAAAGAATAAGGAGAGTGTTTATAAAATTAAATAAAATTACAAATTGAAGTAGGCGATGCACTTATATATGCTTTGTCAATAATTAACCTAGCATTTAAACCCCTTCTCATGATGTTTCTACTCTCATTAGAAAAAATAACGATTTTGGTGTTTCATTTTCCCTTAAAGTATAAATAATTCTAAAAAAATATACAAAATAAATAGGTTGCATTTTGAATATTAACCTTGCATTTATACTAAAATCTATTATGCTTATACATTTATCTGAAGTAATAAATCATAAATTTTATTTTCAAAAAAATTAATATCAAATACTTCTCAATTAATTATTTATTAAAGACTAAAGAAGTAATAAGCATTCAGCTGTTGTTCAACCAAATGCTCATTCAACCAGGCGATGTAGTTATATTTGATTTCCAAATAATTAACATACCATTTAAATCTCTTCCATGATGTTTCTACTTTTATTGCAAAAAATTAATTTTTGTATTTTATTTTCCCTTAAATCCAAATCATTTTTAAAAACTACAAAAAAAATAAATGAGGTTGCACTCTGAATAATTAACATTGCACTTGCACTTAAATCTATTACGCTTATACATTTATCCAAAGTAATAATTCGTAAATTTATTTTTTGGATAAAATTTATTAGTATCAAATATTTCTCAATAAATTGTTTATTCTTGACTAAAGAAGTAATAAACAATCAGCCATTATGGACTTAAATGTTCCTTGACTAGGCTGGTTAATTCGCTCTGCATAATAATTAGAGGGGAGGAAAAAATTTTATATATTTGCATTGAAAGCAAAAGAAGGAAACAAAGAAGGCTCCTCACACCTCTCATTGCACCACGTGGTAGCTCTTGAAGCTACCATAGCAAAAAGCAACCCGATCTTATATAATAATTAGAGGAACCAGGCTGGCCCTCCCAAAAATACTGATCATTGAAAAAGCATATGTAACAATTCTAGTTGCAAAATAGGTACATAATACCATAATTACCATTCATAGATAGCTGCCAACAATTTCAGTAGCAGTTACACACCTTCCAGTACAATTAAGTTCCAAGTAGAGATACATTGGCATGCTAATAGTCTTTTTCAAAGTTCATTTTAGTTACATAATATCATCTATTAGGATCCATTAACTTCTAGTCATCGTGAGAATGTTAATGGATTCTAATATGATGGCAAAAGATAGTGTAGACACCAAATTTTCCTCAATTCAATTTTTAACTTTATTTTAATTTTAGTTTTTATTTAATTGCTTGGCATTCGTTCTTATTTATTTAATTTTTGATTGTTTTACTTAGATTAGTTCTTGGAAAGAAAAGGAAAAAAAAAAGAAAGAAAAACAAACAAAACAAAATACAAAAAGATAATAAGTGGAAGCTTGCATGTTAGACAAGTGGGGATAGACAATAGGGACAAGTGTCCATTTTTGTATTTGACAACACCTCTAGGTGAGGTGTCTAGACACTTGTAGGTTGAGGATTTGAAAACAAAAAAAGAAAAAGGCAATGAAAACAAAAAAAGAAGGCGGCTAGGTTTTGGGAGGAGCTACGAAAGAGGCTAACGAAAAAAAACAGAGAGACGGGGAGTGACGGCTAGAAGGAGAAAGGAGGGAAGAAGTGGTTTTCGGCTGGGGAAAAACAGGGGAATTAAGTGAGGAAAAGGCAACGAGCAAAAGACAGAACAGAAGGAAAAGAAGATCTGGAACCAAAAAGGGGAGAGTTTGGGCAAGAAAAAGAACGGGAAGCGAGAGAGAGAGAGAGCTAGAGGTGAGGGCTGATGAACAAAAAAAGAGATGGAGGCTTCGGCAGTAGAAAAATCAGAAGGGAAAGGGTTTTGGGGTTGATCAAAATAAAAACAAAAGAAAGGTTCGGGCAGTGAAGACTTCGGCTGTGAGGGCGACGGAAAAGCTAAGGGAGTAAGAAATAGCTACGGAAAAAAGGAAGAAAGGAAACGGGGGACTGAACAAGAAAAAAGGAAGTGAAGGAAAAACAGAGAGCTTCGGCAAGGAAAATCAGAAGAAAGGAACCAAAAAACAGAGAACGAAAAATAAAAAGGAGGTTTTGGAGGGGGCAACGGGGAGAAAGGATGAAGCTTGGTCTGAGAGAAAAGAGAAAGAAAAACAGAGGAAGAAAGAAAAGATAACCGACGAAGAAATGAAACAGAGAAGAAAAGAGAGGACTTTGCGGCTGAGAAAGGAAAACAGAGCGACGGAGGGAGAGCCGCAATCCACTGCCATTGCCTGCGAAATCTCACCGAACAAGAGCACTTCAATCGGCTTTAGCTAAAGGGACGACGGCGGAGTAAATTAGGCCAGCCATGGACGTGATGATTCATTCTTTCAACTTTCTCCTCCCAAATCCCGCCACTGCCGCCTACGAATCGCCACCGTGAGAGGTCACCGTAAGGTAATTTCTTCATTTACATTTCAGTCTTCCTTCTGTGTTTTACATCGCCCGCGAATACATGTGTTTCATATGATGCCTGGAATTGAAATCCTGTTGTTCTGATAATATTTTTTGGGTCGGTTACAACGTAAATGGAGCAAAGATTTGTTGGAATTTTTCATGCCTATTCACTGTTCGATGAAATGCCTGATTGGGAATTCTAATTGAGAGCTGATTTGTCTGCAATTTTGCATGTGAAGAATCCGGATAAATTAGCAAGTTCGTTCCCTTGCGCTTGGGAGATTTTGATGTATTGGTGTCTTACATTTCTCTGTTTTTTTCACTCCCGTATGCTTCCCCTCGTATGAATTTGAATTTATGTGAAGAAAGAGCTTGAATTTGGAGTGGCCAGAGTTGAACTTTCTAGTTTTTTTTCGTTTGAAAAATAGTAGGAAAATAGCAGCGGATGGCTAGTCCATTGGAGAAGACGACTGCTTGGCCAGTTTTACATTTTCCTCTGCTTTGTAATTTAACCCCAGAGTTTTAGAATTTCATAATTCGACCCCAAAACTATCATAAGTCCTTCAATCAGGTCTTTAATTTGGTTGTGTTTGAACCTCTCATATTTTCCCTTATTCTGCTATGGCCCAAAACTAGGAATAATCCAACTTATTTCGCATTTTTTTTAGTTTAGTCCACTTTTACATGTTTTATGTGACTTTCTTGGGTAGATTATTTACGGGTTTCAGAGTACAATTAGATCTTAATGATTTTGGCTAGTTTAATATTTTGGAGGGTTTTTGTAAGAAGATAAAGGTTGGGTCAAGAAGTATGTTTGTTTGGGTCTAACAAATGAGTTTTTGATTAACTTTTGTTTGGATTTTGATATGGCTTGAATAGCCAAAGCCCACTCTTTTGGTTGGGCTTATTTTGTTGTAAAGTGTAGGCTAGCCCGTTTGTTTTGCTTGGGTCTCGGTTTGGGGCTAAGAGGGGTTTGGCCCAAACAAATAAATAAAATGGCCCAGTGCCTTGATCCATTAAGAAACCAGAGAATGAAGTTGCGAATCAGTCCTCGTACTTTTACTTAACTCCACTATGGCCCTAAAAACTTTTAATTTCTTTCAATTGGATCCTTAACTTAATTGTAAAAAATAGGTCCCTGAACTTTATTTTTCTTTAATTGTGACCCCAGATCTTTGTGATAATTGCAATTGAAACCCCAAAACTTTGTTAATTTTCACAATCAAGTCCCTTCTTCTTTTAACTTCTTAAATGTGGGTTGTTTGCATGATTTAATTGATTCAATTTCATGTTTGTTTTTATCTTTTGTGATTTATTTCTTAACTAAGGGATGCCTTGACCCTTTCTTTGTATTTTGGAGGGTAAATATGTAATTTCACTTCATTATGGCCCCGACTCAAGGGAGGTACACCCTATCCCTTAGTTTCTTACTTTATTTGACCCTATGTGTTTATGTGATTTATGTGCTCAATTGCATGCCTTTTGAATGTTTTCATTTTATTTATTTATTTATTTATCCACTTTATTTGTTTTAGTCATTTTCAATTTCGATCATTTGAAAGGCACTTGAATGCCAAAGTTGTAATAGCTAGGTTATTTTATTTATTTTATTCCGTTTCCTCTCTTAGATTGTAGTAGGCTTCCCCCCGAATGTAATAGTTAGGGTTTTATTTGCTTTATTTGCCTTATGTGTGTTTTGCATGTCTATGTGCTATGTGTTACCGCTTTCTTAGGACGTGCATCTAGATATCATGCCTATGTGTTATGTGTCTTATGTGATTTATGTGTTTATTTGCTTTATTTTGCTTTATCTGATTTTCTTAGACTGTAATAAATGCATGTCATCACACTAGTCCAATGCTAGCTGTGATTCCTTTCCCGTCACCACACTAGTCCAACGCTAGTTGTGGCTCCTTGTTCCGATTTCCCACTAGTCCAATGCTAGTGAGGATTCATAGACATGGGCTAGTCCAATACTAGACCCTTAGGGACCTCCCTCGTTAGATCATGTTTGTATGATTACACTACACTTCATGCATATTTTTCCATTTTTTGGGATCTTTATCATTTTCACATAATATTTCCCCTAATAACATATCCCTTACCCCTATGTATATATAACATTTAGATTTGCATCTCATTTAGGAAATTAGGCGATAGATTAGTGCACTTTGCCTGATTAGACTAGAGATAACCCCTTGAATATGGGATATAGACGAGTTTGGTTTTCTAACCTTAGCACGCTCGTATTCCCTCTATTAAAGGGAAAATTGAGTCACGAACATTAGCCCCCCGTACCCGACATGATGCACTCCTTTAAGACATGTATATTTGTATAAATTATTTTATTCCTTGTCTTTTCTTAGAGTCTCGTATTTTGCATTATTCGTGACTTCTTCAAAGAGTCATTATTGGGCATCACAATTAATGTGATTGGCACTATTCAAGTTTTGAAGAGAAATTTTGCCCCCCGATACCCTCTTAGGTTTAGGGTTTGCATTCATATAGTACATCCAAATGTGATAAATTCTTTGGTTAACACAAGAAAATCTTTGACTAAATCACGCAACTAGCCTTGACGAGGTCAAAGGGGTGTCTTGGATTTTTTTTCCTTGCCTTCCCCTTCGTCAAATGTGACTCCCGAACATTTCCTTTGATTTTCGTAGACTATGAGTCGTTTAAAAGGGGTTTTTTCTACTTTTTTCTTTGAAAACTCATTTTTGGTGACTTGGTACACCTTAACCCAATATCAAGTGGGGACTCCGATTTTTATTTCAAAACCCTTTTTAAACTTATTTTGGGTCAAAATCGTTGCATTACAAGTCCCATTTAGGCCCATTTTCTTTTTAAATCAACAATTCATTTTCCAATCAAAAAATTCACTTTTTTAAACCATTTATTTTTATTTTCAAAAAATGGGGCGCGACAGCTGGCGACTCCACTGGGGAACTAGAGAGTCCGAGCAAATTTGATTTAGTCGATTCTTTTTTTCTTTTAACCTTCTTATATATTACATTTGGATGTTTAGAATTGCATTTTTTCCTTTTTTAGGATTTTTGCATTTTGCGCGTATCAACTCACTCCTTCACCCTTTGCGTATGATTAATTTGATGGATGGATGGTTTATTTATTAATACATTGCATGGGGGGATATTACCCTAGAGGTCTCGCGTTGGTTCTCGATCCCTCCCCTCCAAACCGAGTACTAGCATACGTGCATACGCTTTACTTTTTATCCCACATTTATTTTTCTTTTAGTGGCTTGTCACGCCACTCCACCTATTAGGATTAGGCGACCCAGTTGGACGTGTGATCGCGACACGACGTGTGCGTAGCATGATCCGAGGGGTCACTCAATGTTCCGCTTTAAGCTTTGGGTTAATAGCCTTTAACTTTTAGTCGAAAGTTGAGAATTTTTGATAGATTCACTCAGACATGTAGCCGTGACACGACGTGTGTGTAGCAGTGTTTGGGAAATCGCTCGAGCCACCGACAAAGAACCTTGGGATTGATGACCTTTGGTTTTCAAGTCTGAAGGCTCGGGGACCTCAAATCTATCGAGTCTAGATGTATTAGTGAGCCAACACCTCATGCATCCATGGTAGTTTGTCTAGGGTAGAGTCTGTCTTACCCTATTAGAGACAACATTCACGAGGGGAGGGATCCAACCCCTCTATTCCTTTTTTATTGCTTTATCTCTTTGCTACAATGTGTTATGTGTATTTATCTGATTGAACTAACTTTTCTTGGTTCTTGTTTCCATTGCATTCATGAGCCCTAGGAAATAAGAGTCCTAGCATGGTACTCTGTAAGAGCCTACCCTATTTGACGTGACACGTTTAAATTCAATGCTTCGCATTTACAGCATGAATACATTTCATTTTAAACCCAACCCGGCATACAAAAAGGGGTTCCTTTAGGTCACGTTTCATTTGTGTACTGTATATTTAATTGCTTTAATAAATTGGCATCATGCATAAGCCTTAGAGGGAATGCCGCATAGGGGATCCCACGTTAGGAATAAGCCGCCTTGTGTCTCGGATACTTAATCCAAAGAGACTTGCACGTTTACATTTTGTACCATCCAAAGGGGTAGTGTATAAGGTAAGGTAGGATCCGATCATTTTCATAGAGCGATCTTTGGAATATGAGCGTCTAATAATCACTTTTTGGCCACTTTATCAAAATTGATAAAAATCCCTGGCGTAAAGGACATTAATTTGAAGAAGTTCACCAATATTTCTTCACTGTTGAGACGATAAATAAATTGAGGCCAAAATTTGATATTAGAAGGCTCATAAACTAATGCATCGCAATAAATCTTTGAAACTACGAATGGATAGATCGATTTTTAAATAAGCTGTCAATTCCATTCAATCCATTGGACCATTTTCATCCAGTCCATTTTATCAATTTGTTCATTTTTAGGGCAACCTAGTCGATTTTGAATTCATTTGACTAGTTTACTCATTTTAGGGCAATCTAGTCAATTTTGAATAGATCACCAATTTCATTCAATTCATTTAATTAGTTTACCCATTCTTAGGGCAATCTTATCGATTTTGAATAAATCATCAATTTCGTCCGATCCATTTGACCAGTTTACCTATTTTTAGGACAATTCGGTCAATTTTGAATAAATTATCATTTCACTCGATCTGTTTGATTAATTGATTTCATTCAATTCATTTAATTAGTTTAATTCATTTTCAGGGTTATCCATTCAATTTTGAATAAATAATCAAATTTCATTCATTTGACCAGTTTACCCTTTTTAAGGTAATCTAGTCGATTTTGAATAAATCATCAATTTCATCCTATCCTCTTGACCCGTTTATTCCTTTTTAGGGTTTAAGTTTAAGGTTCACTGAATAAACTAGTTGAGACATGTAATCCTTTTAAGCATAGATTTTTTCACACATCGTTTTATGGGTTGATCAAAACAAGCAATCCATTCGGATTTTGTCCTCATTTTTAGGACAAATGTCTCTTCTCACTCCAATTGGCCAAATTTTTCAAATTATTTTTCACTCAATAAGTTGGTCGGATTCATCAGATATTGTATAGTGCCTACCCCAGAGGATTGCATTTTCATGCTAGGCCTACCCTTGGCATAAAAGGGCTCCCCCATAGGACATGCATACCGATTTTATAATTTTACTTACTAACTCTGGGTATTTTTCTTTTATTTTTCCCTCTCCCCCCTGCATTCATAAAAGTATTTCAATAAGGTGAAAATATTTTTCTATATCTGATAACAATTTTGATCTAATAAAGTTTGAAAATTACAAGTATTACTTGATTCTTGGGCGGACCCTGCAATGAAAACATGAAGGATCTATTTGGAAACGCTAGGTTAAAGCCTCTAAGAGACTTCATCATTATTTTTCAGAGAAAAGAAAAATTCTGTTCCAAAAAGGAGGCAAAAAGTGTGTATATGTGGAGCTCTTCAGAAGTCTTTCTCTTCTCATTTGTAGAAATTTTGTTTCAAACTTTTTTCAGCAATAAAGTTTTTTATTTATACAATTGTTGTTTTGTATATAATCATGTATATTTCATTCTTTTTTGGTTATTTGAGGGATTTCATGATGAATTTTAAGAAATAAGTCCAAATTGAGATTTTTCAACCTCCTGCTCTGAAATTTCACAAGTGTTTGTTTTCTAAATTCTCTGCATACATTAGATTGGTGATTCAAACTGTACAATAAGAGTGCTCAAAATTAAAAGAGATTACTCAAAAGGCCCAATGAGATACCTTTTCTCCTTCACTGTACAATTCCTATTTTGCCCACCTCTATTTGCCCCCTCCAAAAATCAGTCACATTGATTGATAAATTGCAAATTGGGGTAATCTTTGCTTGAAAATGCTCACTAGTCTAACCAGATTCAATCACATCTAAGTGAAAGCAAAAATGTACATTACTCTTATCTATTTTGAAAATTTAGAATGATATTTCGAGCATTCGTTTCGCTACCTATACAGATTTTATCATTTGCTCTCCCATTTGAGCCTTTGAAAGAATAATTTCGTTTCAAATAAGGGCCTTAATGGTCACTACCCTACATTGAAAAATTCTTAGATATCAAAAAGGGAGTGAATTTTCAATGACCATTTCATTATTTTGGTTGTCATGAGGTGTAAGAATGATACTTTGGCCATCGTTTCTACAACCTAAACACTATTTATCCCTTGAGCTAAAATGAGTCGTTCTTTTCAAAGCACCTATGATCGCACCCCATATTGGGGACGGAGATTGGAGAATTTTGTGAAGAAGGGGGAGAAAAAGGCAAAAAGGCTAAAATTAAAAAGAGGAGAGAGAACCCCAATTTGGAAAAATCTGATTCCACCATTAGTAATTTGAGCTTCAATTTTGAGAAAAGAAAAGAGAGAAAGCGAAAAGAAGAAGGAAAGAGTGTCCGGCAAATCACCTATGCTTCACAGATGTGGATGAACGGGTGTCATCCTCAGTTAATTAATTCAAGTACATGCAAGAAATTTCGTATTAATGAAAGTTTCCTTTCAGAGTTAATGCAAGGAACGGAACGAAAAGTCAGGCCCTCTTCCTTTTCAGTCAAATTTCTATCCCTAGTTATCCCTTTTGAGCTTTCAGAATAAAATACTTCGTTTGGCAACCCTTGAGAATCGCAAACCCCACACTGGGGCAAGTTTGAGTTGAAAAGGAAAGAAAAGTCTCAAGAGATGAAAGTGATAAAGCAACAAAATCAAAAGAAAAAAAAAAAGAGAACCTCGGTTGAGTATAAATTGGGGCAAATTTTTGGAAAAGTTCAAAAGAATGGCAGAAGACCGAAAAAGAGAACAAAATGAAAAAGAAAAGAGCCTCAATTGAGAATAAATTGGGGCAAGTTCTGATTTAACCCTAAAAGAGGGTTGATACAATAATGCGATCTCAGATCATTTAAACTACTTTTGGAAAATCCGCTTTCCGCTTTCAAATCTTAACTTTTCTAAGCACCCCACCAAACCCCATTACAAAAATCGAAAGTCCTGACTTCTGTTCTTTGCAATATCTCCGTCAAGAAATTTTCTAATTGGCAAGTGATGTTATATACTGATGCCAAGAAATTTTTTTGAATGTATTTCTAAATTGATTAGGTGTGAGGTTGACACTGCTCTTCATGTGAAAATCCGCGAGAGCACTTTTGGAAGAAGGAAAAGAAAAGGAAAAAGTGAGCGAAATGAATGCAAAAGAAAAATGTAAAAAGATTTGATGCTGAAAATTCCTATTGAGTGATGATAAAAAGTCAAACAAAGTCCAAGATCTTGGAGTCCAAAATGAGGGCAATTTTGAGAAAAATACGATCTTCGGTGCAATGTCCTTGAAAATTATTTCTTTAACTATCGTCTTCAAGCCACATTACAAGCCCATAAAGTCCATCGTTGGCTTATTCCTTCATGACAACTCAAAACAAAGATCATGCTTCTAAGGAGTCCATCAATCATTCGTGATTATAAGGCTATGACCTGTTTCTGCATGTTTAGCTATTGTTTCTACCCATATGTTACAAACTTATAAAACTTATATGTTGACCAAGTTTTCTTAAGACATAAGGGTGATAAACTCTTTGCTTTCACTAAGATGTGATATTGAAGGGATTACATACAATTTGGGCACAAGAATAAGACAAATCTTGACCTCTCATTTTCCTTAGCCACCTCAAAATCAGAAATAACGCACACTCGATTGGTCCTGAAAAACGAGTTAACAAGAAGAGGTGACTCATTACCCTATCGATGCTAAAGTAAGGGAAGAAATCTTCTGTAATTTGGTATTATTTTGAGAAATTCATCACGAAATTTGCTGTATGAGTTTAAGCAAGATTTTTTCTTCACATTATATGTGATTATTTCCAAAATTTTAGAAAACGCCGTTTATTACTTTTTTCAAATAAATGGGGAATCATCTGGACAAATTTTGTGCAATCCAATGGGACCACTGGGGCAAATTTTTATTTATGAGATTTCACAAAACAAGTCCACACTGGGGCAAATTTTTTGTAATACATTTGAAGTTTTCATCCAAGAATCAAATAATACATTTTTTGAATCAATCACGCTACTCTTTTCATGAAATTTAAGTGCGTGTCATACTTTGGTAAGCCCCCTGTGCAGGTATTCATGGCTCAAAACGATGGAGAAACATCAATTGAGATGGAAGGCCGTTGCCGGAAAAGAAAAGGAAGAAGAAAGAAGAAGGGCCCACGCTGGGGATTGGGTCTTATCCCACTGACATCACAAAAATCACGTTGGGCCTGGATTTGGTGCCGCCAACATCACAAACGTCACGTTGGGCCTGGACTTTGTGCCGCCAACATCACGTTGGGCCTGGATTTTATGCCACCAACATCACAAAAATCACGTTGGGATTGAATTTCGTGCCACCAACATCACAAACATCACGCTGGGCTTGAATTTTGTACCACCAACCAAGGCAGGCTCGGGTTTAATCCCACTGACCAATGCATTACACTGGGGCAAATTTTTGGATAATTTTCCAAACAAGTCTTATACAGTCTCTTCATACATACCAGCATTTCTCTTATACTGCCACTAGCCGTTGGGTCAGTACCACTAGTGCGTATTTCTTTTATACTGTCACTAGCCGTTGGGTCAGTCCCACTAGTGCGCATTTCTTTTATTCTGCCACTAGCCGTTGGGTCAGTCCCACTAGTGAGCATTTCTTTTGCATCGCCACTAGCCGTTGGATCAGTCCCACTAAGTGCGCATTTCTTTTATTCTGTCACTAGCCGTTGGGTCAGTCCCACTAGTGAGCACTTTATTTTGCATCGCCACTAGCCGTTGGGTCAGTCCCACTAGTGCGCATTTCTTTTATTTTGCC
Organism: Coffea eugenioides; assembly: GCF_003713205.1. Lineage (NCBI taxonomy): Eukaryota > Viridiplantae > Streptophyta > Magnoliopsida > Gentianales > Rubiaceae > Coffea > Coffea eugenioides. The sequence goes on along the minus strand of NC_040040.1, from coordinate 29,388,819 downwards.
ACTAGCCGTTGGGTCAGTCCTACAAGTGAGCACTTCATTTGCATTACCACTAGCCGTTGGGTCAGTCCCACTAGTGAGCATTTCATTTACACTGCCACTAGCCGTGGGTCAGTCCCACTAGTGAGCATTTCAGTTGCATGGCCGCTGAACATGGGTTAGTCCCACCAGTGTGCATTTCAGTTGCATGGCCGCTGAACATGGGTCAGTCCCACCAGTCCCACTAGCGTGCATTTCATTTTCACTGCCGCTAAACATGGGTCAGTCCCACTAGCGTGCATTTCATTTGCATTGCCGCTAAACATGGGTCAGTCCCACTAGCGTGCACTTCATTTGCATTGCCACTAGCCGTTGGGTCAGTCCCACTAGTGAGCATTTCATTTACACTGCCACTAGCCGTGGGTCAGTCCCACTAATGAGCTTTTCATTTGCATGGCCGCTGAACATGGGTTAGTCCCACCAGTGTGCATTTCATTTTCATTGCCGTTAAACATGGGTCAGTCCCACTAGCGTGCATTTTATTTTCACCACCACTGAACATGGGTCAGTCCTACCAGTGTGCATTTCATTTTCATTGCCGCAAAACATGGGTCAGTCCCACCAGTGTGCATTTCATTTTCATTGCCACTAAACATGGGTATGTCCCACTAGTGTGCATTTTTATCGCCACTGAACATGGGTCAGTCCCATCAGTGAGCATTTTGTTTTCATTGCGGCTAAACATGGGTCAGTCCCACTAGCGTGCATTTCATTTTCGCTGCCACTAGCCGTTGGGTCAGTCCCACTAGTGTGCATTTTGTTTTCATAACCGCTAAACATGGGTCAGTCCCACTAATGTGCATCTTTATTTTCATCGCCACTGAATATAGGTCAGTTCCACCAGTGAGCCTTTCATTTACACTGCCACAAGTCGATTGGGTCAGTCCCACTAGTAAGCATTTTATTTTCTTTGTCACTAAACATGGGTTAGTCCCACTAGTGAGCACTTCAAATTCTGTTTGGGTCAGTCCCATTTTAAATTTTGTTAAAGGGCTCAGTCCTCATGTCAAAAACGGCAGTCGTTCGAGTAGTTGCAGGCGAATGATATAGGCAAGTATTTGGTGTCTACGTCTTTGTCTCAATTTTCTTTGAAACTCAGACAAAGAGGGGCAAACTGTAGACACCAAATTTTTCTCAATTCAATTTTTAACTTTATTTTAATTTTAGTTTTTATTTAATTGCTTGGCATTCGTTCTTATTTATTTAATTTTTGATTGTTACTTAAATTAGTTCTTGGAAAGAAAAAGAAAAAAAAAAGAAAAAAAACAAATAAAACAAAATACAAAAAGATAATAAGTGGAAGCTTGCATGTTAGACAAGTGGGGATAGGCAATAGGGACAAGTGTCCATTTTTGTATTTGACAACACCTCTAGGTGAGGTGTCTAGACACTTGTAGGTTGAGGATTTGAAAACAAAAAAAGGAAAAAGGCAATGAAAACAAAAAAAGAAGGCGGCTAGGTTTTGGGAGGAGCTACGAAAGAGGCTAACGAAAAAAAGCAGAGAGATGGGGAGTTACGGCTAGAAGGAGAAAGGAGGGAAGAAGTGGTTTTCGGCTGGGGAAAAACAGGGGAATTAAGTGAGGAAAAGGCAACGAGCAAAAGACAGAACAGAAGGAAAAGAAGATCTGGAACCAAAAAGGGGAGAGTTTGGGCAAGAAAAAGAACGGGAAGCGAGAGAGAGAGAGAGCTAGAGGTGAGGGCTGATGAACAAAAAAAGAGAGGGAGGCTTCGGCAGTAGAAAAATCAGAAGGGAAAGGGTTTTGGGGTTGATCAAAATAAAAACAAAAGAAAGGTTCGGGCAGTGAAGACTTCGGCTGTGAGGGCGACGGAAAAGCTAAGGGAGTAAGAAATAGATACGGAAAAAAGGAAGAAAGGAAACGGGGGACTGAACAAGAAAAAAGGAAGTGAAGGAAAAACAGAGAGCTTCGGCAAGGAAAATCAGAAGAAAGGAACCAAAAAAAAGAGAACGAAAAATAAAAAGGAGGTTTTGGAGGGGGCAACGGGGAGAAAGGATGAAGCTTGGTCTGAGAGAAAAGAGAAAGAAAAACAGAGGAAGAAAGAAAAGATGACCGACGAAGAAATGAAACAGAGAAGAAAAGAGAGGACTTTGCGGCTGAGAAAGGAAAACAGAGCGACGGAGGGAGAGCCGCAATCCACTGCCATTGCCTGCGAAATCTCACCGAACAAGAGCACTTCAATCGGCTTTAGCTAAAGGGACGACGGCGGAGTAAATTAGGCCAGCCATGGACGTGATGATTCATTCTTTCAACTTTCTCCTCCCAAATCCCGCCACTGCCGCCTACGAATCGCCACCGTGAGAGGTCACCGTAAGGTAATTTCTTCATTTACATTTCAGTCTTCCTTCTGTGTTTTACATCGCCCGCGAATACATGTGTTTCATATGATGCCTGGAATTGAAATCCTGTTGTTCTGATAATATTTTTTGGGTCGGTTACAACGTAAATGGAGCAAAGATTTGTTGGAATTTTTCATGCCTATTCACTGTTCGATGAAATGCCTGATTGGGAATTCTAATTGAGAGCTGATTTGTCTGCAATTTTGCATGTGAAGAATCCGGATAAATTAGCAAGTTCGTTCCCTTGCGCTTGGGAGATTTTGATGTATTGGTGTCTTACATTTCTCTGTTTTTTTCACTCCCGTATGCTTCCCCTCGTATGAATTTGAATTTATGTGAAGAAAGAGCTTGAATTTGGAGTGGCCAGAGTTGAACTTTCTAGTTTTTTTTCGTTTGAAAAATAGTAGGAAAATAGCAGCGGATGGCTAGTCCATTGGAGAAGACGACTGCTTGGCCAGTTTTACATTTTCCTCTGCTTTGTAATTTAACCCCAGAGTTTTAGAATTTCATAATTCGACCCCAAAACTATCATAAGTCCTTCAATCAGGTCTTTAATTTGGTTGTGTTTGAACCTCTCATATTTTCCCTTATTCTGCTATGGCCCAAAACTAGGAATAATCCAACTTATTTCGCATTTTTTTTAGTTTAGTCCACTTTTACATGTTTTATGTGACTTTCTTGGGTAGATTATTTACGGGTTTCAGAGTACAATTAGATCTTAATGATTTTGGCTAGTTTAATATTTTGGAGGGTTTTTGTAAGAAGATAAAGGTTGGGTCAAGAAGTATGTTTGTTTGGGTCTAACAAATGAGTTTTTGATTAACTTTTGTTTGGATTTTGATATGGCATGAATAGCCAAAGCCCACTCTTTTGGTTGGGCTTATTTTGTTGTAAAGTGTAGGCTAGCCCGTTTGTTTTGCTTGGGTCTCGGTTTGGGGCTAAGAGGGGTTTGGCCCAAACAAATAAATAAAATGGCCCAGTGCCTTGATCCATTAAGAAACCAGAGAATGAAGTTGCGAATCAGTCCTCGTACTTTTACTTAACTCCACTATGGCCCTAAAAACTTTTAATTTCTTTCAATTGGATCCTTAACTTAATTGTAAAAAATAGGTCCCTGAACTTTATTTTTCTTTAATTGTGACCCCAGATCTTTGTGATAATTGCAATTGAAACCCCAAAACTTTGTTAATTTTCACAATCAAGTCCCTTCTTCTTTTAACTTCTTAAATGTGGGTTGTTTGCATGATTTAATTGATTCAATTTCATGTTTGTTTTTATCTTTTGTGATTTATTTCTTAACTAAGGGATGCCTTGACCCTTTCTTTGTATTTTGGAGGGTAAATATGTAATTTCACTTCATTATGGCCCCGACTCAAGGGAGGTACACCATATCCCTTAGTTTCTTACTTTATTTGACCCTATGTGTTTATGTGATTTATGTGCTCAATTGCATGCCTTTTGAATGTTTTCATTTTATTTATTTATTTATTTATCCACTTTATTTGTTTTAGTCATTTTCCATTTCGATCATTTGAAAGGCACTTGAATGCCAAAGTTGTAATAGCTAGGTTATTTTATTTATTTTATTCCGTTTCCTCTCTTAGATTGTAGTAGGCTTCCCCCCGAATGTAATAGTTAGGGTTTTATTTGCTTTATTTGCCTTATGTGTGTTTTGCATGTCTATGTGCTATGTGTTACCGCTTTCTTAGGACGTGCATCTAGATATCATGCCTATGTGTTATGTGTCTTATGTGATTTATGTGTTTATTTGCTTTATTTTGCTTTATCTGATTTTCTTAGACTGTAATAAATGCATGTCATCACACTAGTCCAATGCTAGCTGTGATTCCTTTCCCGTCACCACACTAGTCCAACGCTAGTTGTGGTTCCTTGTTCCGATTTCCCACTAGTCCAATGCTAGTGAGGATTCATAGACATGGGCTATTCCAATGCTAGACCCTTAGGGACCTCCCTCATTAGATCATGTTTGTATGATTACACTACACTTCATGCATATTTTTCCATTTTTTAGGATCTTTATCATTTTCACATAATATTTCCCCTAATAACATATCCCTTACCCCTATATATATAACATTTAGATTTGCATCTCATTTAGGAAATTAGAGGGTAGATTAGTGCACTTTGCCTGATTAGACTAGAGATAACCCCTTGAATATGATATATAGACGAGTTTGGCTTTCTAGCCTTAGCACGCTCGTATTCCCTCTATTAAAGGGAAAATTGAGTCACGAACATTAGCCCCCCGTACCCGACATGATGCACTCCTTTAAGACATGTATATTTGTATAAATTATTTTATTCCTTGTCTTTTCTTAGAGTCTCGTATTTTGCATTATTCATGACTTCTTCAAAGAGTCATTATTGGGCATCACAATTAATGTGATTTGCACCATTCAAACTTTGAAGAGAAATTTTGCCCCCCGATACCCTCTTAGGTCTAGGGTTTGCATTCATATAGTACATCCAAATGTGATAAATTCTTTGGTTAACACAAGAAAATTTTTGACTAAATCACGCAACTAGCCTTGGTTAGGTCGAAGGGGTGCCTTAGATTTTTTTTCCTTGCCTTCCCCTTCGTCAAATGTGACTCATGAACCTTTCCTTTGATTTTCGTAGACTAGGAGTCGTTTAAAAGGGGTTTTTTCTACTTTTTCCTTTGAAAACTCATTTTTTGTGTCTTGGTACACCTTAACCCAATACCAAGTGGCGACTCCGATTTTTATTTCAAAACCTTTTTTAAATTTATTTTGGGTCAAAATCGTCGCATTACAAGTCCCATTTAGGCCCATTTTCTTTTTAAATCAACAATTCATTTTCCAATCAAAAAATTCACTTTTTTAAACCATTTATTTTTATTTTCAAAAAATGGGGCGCGACAGATAGCATGCTAAAAGTTCAGTAGCATCCATGATAAACAAAAGGATGAACAAAAGAGGACATGAAGCTGTGTGGCTGCTTCATTTTGCAGATTCACGTGGCTTCTTGAGAGGGCTCATATGAGCAGATTTTGAAGATGCAGGCTTGTTGTCTTCAGGACCATTTTTTGCAGCAATTGAGGGAACAACTTCAATGGTTGTCTTCTCTGCAGAAGTTACATTAGTTCTGGGAATTGGAGTTTCAAAAATTAAGCTTCTTTTTGTAGCAATGTTTGAAGAGATTGGCTTATCTGCATTATCAGACTTGTGCCCCAATTGAATCTAGATCATTTTTTGTTGGGCTGAAGAATTGCCCTTCCAGCAGGTGGTCAGTGAAAGTGGAGTGAGCAGTTAAGTCAACCTGTTCAATGTTGTTGGTCAGCTTCTTAGTTATGGTTGGAGCAGTTGGAACAGGCTCTTCCACAGGATTAGAGGCAGCTGTGCGCGTAATTGCTGGGTTGATTTCAGCCAATTCTTCAGCAGTGTATATTTTGACGATGCTAACTTATCATCTTTCTGTCTTTGATAATCTGAATCGAAATGGCGGACAAAGCATAGGACTTGACGGTTATCAATTGCAGATGAAATTTCAGAAAAAACCTCAACACCCAATATTTTGCAAATGAACAAAAAAAAAAGTTCAATACCCTGTATTTTCAAAAATTTTATAGACTACCAGAAAATGTAAACATGATGCAATTTCAGAAGAAAGCTTAATAGTAACATAGATTGAAGGTGACATGGGCTATCTTATTGCTGGATAAAAGAAACTTTTAGCTAGTTCCAGTTAGGAATTTTGTTTTTTGACTACGATTGAGTCTTGTCCTTGGAAAGAATAGCAAAATAACCAGAGGGATATTACCAGATTTGTAGGCCAATCAATGCAACCATAGATAAAAGAAAATAGAGATATTGCATGTTAATGGTATGAGTTTTTCAGCATCTTACGTGTTCATCAACTTCACTTAGTTGTACTGCTGTGAATGGTATGAGTTTTTCAGCATCTGTACCAAACACTACTGCATACATTGAACTTGTTCCATCATCAATGATAATTCCAATACGGCATCTAGTATATGATAGCAGTGAATAATAGCTAATCAATGAAATAAAACAGAATTATTGTTAAGAGCACTATTGTAAAATTGCATGCCTTGTTTACCTGGTTTCAACGGCACTTTCTTCTCTGCAAGATGGACATCTGATGATCCATTCCAAATTAGCATCTATAGCCTTTTTGACAGTTACTACATGCAGCATACCAGAAAGATCACTGCTCAGCTGCCAAAGAAGTATTTCCTCGTATCCAGGCAGTCTTGACCTATAGTTTATATTGTATTAGATGCAAAGTTAAGTAATTCATTTTTCACTAATGTAAAAGGTAAGAAAATAGTATAAGTCAGCTGTTGAAATGATTGTATTTACATTTTTCAGCATGCTCACAGCGTTCTCAACACTAATGATATCATCATTTTTGGGCGGAGGCAGCAATTTGGTTGAGTCTTTGTAACTGGCCTCCTCAATTAGTTGTGAAATTTCCTGCCGATTCTGATCATACCTGTGAACATAAATATGACATGTTATATTTTTCAGTTTTTATGTATAATTATAAAACATGATATGCTTACCATTGCCTTAATACAGTGGCTTGAGGAGTTGGTGGATTCACCAGCAGACAACATGCAAGCCTTGTTGTTAGAGATAGATCTAAGAAAATAGTATATAATTAGTTCATTAAAGTTGAAGTATGGCAGGCAAAGCAGTAATAATTTCTTGAGCAATAGGAGCTGTAACTTATAGTTAAAAGTAGTTACTTGACTCTCATAGCTATGATGATGTTGTTGTTTGTGATAGTGTTTGCCAGCTGTGCTCCTTCATTTGCTTCAAATTTGATCCACAGAGTAAGAAGCATTGGCCTTTTTCTAAAAAGGCAATAAATATGATAAAAATTAAAGAATGTAATAAGTTTATTTAGTAAATTGAAAGTCTATTCTTTTGTTCCTGTTGGCTTACTCTTGATTAATAACAACCAAGTCTCTAGTCGTTGAATCAAGACCCTGTTCCCTTGAAGGAAAAGCATGCACGACAATACCCTGGATATCTATTATTCAAAAGAATATTTCAATCTAAGGATAAGCTGAAAATAACATAAGGAATACATTGGGATTATCTAAGATAAAGCATGAACTTACTTTGCAAATTTTCTGTGTCAGCAAATCTGAATAAGTTTTCAAATGCTGTGAGCTCAAAGTGACACGGAATAACCGGCGGAACCTGCTCAACATACTCCTCAACCAACGTTCTGTTATGGATTACCCAAGAATATGGGTAGTCACTGACCTTATACCTTGATTCTGCTTTTCGAAGAGCTGCACTGGAGATATAGTATCTCCTGAATGGCATCAACATGGCAGCAAAAAAACGGATATCATTGCCATAGATGACTGTTGAAACCTTTGTTCCCTGTTGCATCATAAAGAAGAAAAGCTGTAAATTTGTAAAAGAGTCAAAGATATATGCAAAAATTGAAGGAATATCTTTATTTTTTTGGTTACCTCAGAATCTGTCAGAAGGAAGTGGTGGTAGTTCACAGGCCTTGCTCCTCGACTCAACTGAACATATCCTCTCTGAACAACCTGAGCCAATACTGTCCATCCTTTTACTCCCTCAACGACCTCATTCACTGGAAGGTAGCGTCTTGCCATGCTTATCTATAAATGGTACAAAAAGATGAATTTGATTCTAAATATAGAGTACAATTATGATAGGATTAATTAAAAATTGAAGAAATAGCAGAAGAATGTTCATTTACTTGACAGCTAATTGAGAAGCTTCAAGAACTTCTCTATATACAATATTTTTTGTCTGATTTATTCTGGATTTATCAAAAAATGGAGGCTTAATGAGTAACTTGACTTGTGAAGCTGTTCTTGCACGTGATAACGCCACAGCTGGCCATGAGAGAACACAGGTTCTCTTAAATAAATACTTACAAAATCTAATGTTTGTCCTTGAGCTTTGTTAACTGTCATTGCAAAGCACAAATGGATTGGAAACTGAGTTCTCTTATATGGGACAGGGTATTGCTCCTCAGTGGGAGGTTCTAACGGAATTCTATGGATGAAAACATCTTTTCCAGCAAAATCACCTACAACTATTTGAGCATGAATAACATTCGGCTCAAATTCCTGCATATTAATCTTGTCCCATTACAAAGGCCTTCAGTGGGATCTAAATTTCTAAGCAAGATTATTGGTGCATTAACCTTCAAGATCAGCCTATGTGGTAGAAGTCCACTTGGGGAAAGAGAATTCAAAAAGTCCTCATACTGTCCCTGATGATTTGGATTTAAGGTTTCATCAAAACTAAGATATTCTACTGCTTCACCTGGAAATTTGCTAATGAGAATGTCATTCACCTCATCAACAAAATTATTTTTTTGTGGACAGAATTGCTTGGTTGACTGGAGTGTTAGCATCTAATGATCCAATTATGATATTGGGGTATACTAAATTTATCAAATTATCTAGTGCAGAATCAGCCTCACTATTTTCAAGCAAAATTGAAGAGCGAATCTTTATGTAGCTATCATCTTGGATTTTTTCAGTTCCATTGCCAACTCTCAATAAATAATTAGTAAATGAGGGGTCTAATCGAGCCCTCATATTCTCTGTTAACTACAATTTTTCAAGAGAAGGCCATAGAGGAGAATTTATTATGCAAGCATTAATAGTCTCAGATTGATTTCCTCTGCGAACAATTGGCAATGTTTGTCTAAAGTCGCCACCAAAGATGACAACTTTTCCACCAAATATTTCTGATGAGTTCATAAGATCTTGCAATAGATCATTTAATGCTTCAATTGCAGATCTTTTTGACATAGGAGCCTCATCCCAGATAATGAGTTTGGATTCTCTAATCATTGCTGCCAGGCTGCTTTGTTTGCTAACTCTACATGCTCTGCCTTCTAAAAGATCAATTGGGATTTTAAATCGTGAATGGGCAGTCCTACCTCCTGGTAGTATAGAAGCAGCAATTCCTGAAGTGGCTGTTGCTAGTGCTAAATACCCTTTAGACCTTACATCAGCTAGCAACGCTCTATAGAGAAATGATTTTCCAGTGCCTCCAGGGCCATCTACAAAAAAGGCCCCACTTTTGTTCTCATATACGCGGTGAGATATGATCTCAAATGCATGCCTTTGTTTTTCATTAAGCAAAGAAATTGCATTCAGATCTTCTTCACGAACTGTTATGCTTCTTTCAGGTAACAATTCCCTTGTTTGGTTCTCAACATCAAAGGATGATAGATCATTCGGAACCAATCCAAATGAAGCTATGCTTTTTCCCATTGATTCAAGAAAACCACTTATTTGTTGCAGTACCTTTTTCCTGACCTCTCTAGGAGTCAAATCTGAACACCTTAGAAAATCCTCCAACATTATAGCCTCAAATTTAACCATAATTGTTTGGGATTGTTAGGACAGGAATATACCAAAAGGGTTGCAAAAAGTCTTCTCAATTCATAAGACATATGAAAGAGAGATGCCTCTTTAAGACAATGTTCTTGGCTGTTATCATCTTGAAGCAGCCCTCTTAAAAGTGCTGCTTCACGAAAGGTTCTAACCTATACTCCGTTATAAGTCTTCAAGTCTTT